>NC_051214.1:14455288-14480288 GCF_015220715.1 Pygocentrus nattereri | reverse complement strand
GTCTTTCCTGCAAAATGTTCCAGCCTCTACATGCGGCCTGTCTTGTGATTAATTCCCTCTCCAAGTCTGTCGCTTGACGCGATGTTCCTAGGCAAGTATGTGCATCTCTACAAGGTTGAGGATTAAGCCATTTATGGTTAAGAAGAGCTGGAATGACATTTGTCTCCTCCCGTCTTAGAGAGGCTGTTCTGTTGGCCAGAAGTTGACCACAGATCGGAGATAATGACAGACTGCCAGAGCCAAACCTTTCCGCAGAAAGAATGGAAAATTCTGTGCTCATTAATTCCTTGGCTCATATTTATCCGATAAAGCAGTTAAAGCATGCCCCTGAAAGAGTTTTCGGCATACTACCCTGTGAGGAACCAAGTGGTCATTCCTCAGTGAACACACACCAGAGTGAAAAATCCACCTGTCGAGCTACTCGAGTCTATAATTCACCACTTAAAACTACTAGGGGATTTGGGTGGACACTGAAGGAAAATATTTACTCTGCAAATGCCACTGCTGGCACATAAAATAGTAATAGATTGCATTCATAAAAAGTAATGATGTTATTTCATTTGAAAAAGACAAAGACTGTTCATTGAAGCAAGTACAAAAGAAGAACACATTACTTGCTCTGCGTACATCAGCCTGACTCACTTCATATGACCCTAAGCTGTGATCAAAATGGATCCCTACTGCTTCACTACTTTTGTGCTATATAGAAGTATTTATTTAACTTAATAGCAGTAAAAATGCATTAATCAATAAATAAAGTTAGACCCTTTCTCTGCAACATGCAACAGCAGTCATCCATTCATCCATTTTTTTAAGCCGCTTCTCCGTCATGGTCGCGGGGGAGTGGGGGGGGTGGGGTGGGGGGGGGGTGGGGTGGGGGGGGGGGGGGTGGGGGGGGCTGGAGCCTATCCCAACGGTCATCAGGTGGAAGGCAGGATACACCCTGGACAGGTCGCCAGTCCATCGCAGGGCAATCACAAACATACCAATATTAGTTGCTTGAGTTATCCTATGGTTGCTTTCTCATTCATATTTGTAGATATTATAAAAAATGCTTTGAAAATTACAAGGAACAGGCATAAATGAGATATGATTACCTGCTGATATGTATAAAGCAGCAAGAGTGATGACTTAACTAATAGATGAGATCACACTGCACTATTTCTAAATCACTACTTAAACAAATCTGTGACACTGACCATGTTGAGGCTTTTATACAAAGAGGTCAGATGTTTTAAGCCGTACCTCTTCCATTAAAGCACATGTTCAGAGGACTCTCAAGAGGATTTGATCTACTCATCAGAGGTATTTGCTTGTGCAGTCCATGAAAAGCTCGAGTGCACACTGTCATCAAAAAAAGAGGGACATTTCAAATTCTAAGAAATAAATTGTAATGAAATCCTTTATATTAAATTAGAATGGAATGCAAAAACATTTTCACTAGTGGTCTCAGACTTTTGGACCCCACTGTAAAAAAGAAAAAAGAAAATTCACATGCAACAGTAACACGATACACAACGATCCAAATACACCTGTATACAGTAAGGGAACTGATTCCCAGATGAATTCATTTTAATCAAGACTGATTAAGAACAGAGCTAATGGAATACAAGATGCTTTTAAACTGTTTTTTTCTTTGGCCTGAGGCAGGATCTGTAAGGCTATGTTTACACAACAGGTAAAAGTGGCCTGAACCTGATTTTCTCACCAAATCCATTTTTTTTCTGGCTGTTCACATGATCTTTTAAATGTGACCTGTATGCAACATCAGTTTGAACAGATCATTTCCTAAACTGACCTGCATGAGCAAAAGAACAATGCTTCAGAAGGTGGCTTGTACAGAGATGAACAATCACGATGGCCAGAAAACGCCTGTCACTCCTGGAGCTTTCATTGTCATCTTCGCCGGGATCAGAGGAGTGATTATGAAGTTCCAGTGGTTGACAGCTGGACTCATCACCCACAGTGTGTTCAAGTTTACTGTAAAAAGGACGTTATTCCATCACGGCCACTTCTTTTGTGTCCTTAGGTTCTTTAAATGACGAGAAGGCCTGGCTCACAGTCTTTGCTCTAATTAATCACAAACGTGTTCAATCGAGTTGAGGACATCACTCTGTGCAGGCCAGTCAAGTTCTTCCACACCAAACTCACTCATCCTTGTCTTTGTGGATCTTGCTTTGTGCTCTGGTGCGCAGTCATGTTGGAACAGGAAGGGGCCATCCCCAAGCTGTTCCCACAAAGTTGGGAGAATGAAATTGTCCAAAATCTCTTGGTCTGCTGAAGCATTAAGAGTTGCTTTCAGGGAACTAAGAGGCCGAGCCCAACTCCTGAAAAGCAACCCCACACCATATTCCCACTCAATCAAACTTTACACTTGGCACAATGCAGGCAGACAATTACTGTTCTCCTGGCAAGATGGAGAAACGTGATTCATCACTCCAGAGAACAAGTCTCCACTGCTCTAGAGTCCAGTGACGGTGCTTTACACCACTGCATTTGACGCTTTGCATTACATTTGGTGATGTTAGGCCTGGATGCAGCTGTTCAGGCTTGGAAAGCCATTCCATGAAGCTCTCTACACTGTTGAGCTAATCTGAAGGCCACATGAAGTTTGGAGGTCTGTAACGATTGACTCTGCAGAAAGTTGGTGACCTCTGCGCACTATGCGCCTTAGCATACACACAATCACAAGCATTTTATGTGGCCTACCACATCGCGGCTGAGTTGCTGTCATTCCCAAACACTTCCACTTTGTTATAAAACCACTGACAGTTGACTGTGGAATATTTAGTAGCAAGGAAATTTCATGACTATATATATATATATATATATATATATATATATATATATATATATATATATACATACACACACACACACACACACACACACACACACACACACACAAACACAAACATATTACAACCCATAACAAATTATTTTTCTCAGTGACCACTTAACACCAGCTACTTTTCCTGTGTCCAATGCAGAATGTAATTCATCAGAAAATCTCAGCTGTGAAAACATGAGGATCTGTCCCAATTGTATTTTATAATGTGTGCAATAAATGCACGTTATTTGGCAAAGAAGAAACTGAATTTTATATACTCTGTATAACAGAGGAATGGCAACAATAATAAGACAAAACATAGTCCAGATACGTAATGCATCAACAGATATTCAAGCAGGTATCATTGGTCTGTATGCTGATGAAAATGACTTGAAATTAAATTTTGTAAAACCAAACTCAAACCTTGATCAGCTCGAACTCATTAATATTAATGGACTACAAATTTCATCATGGTCATGGTTGGACTGCTGTCTAATTAAAAGGCATAATGCATTAATTTAGGCTTTTGTTAAAACTGTAGACCAGACAGAAATGTCTGAAGTTTAGTGAGAGTTCAAAAGCTATATGCAAACAATTCCACACATTCCACTAGCAGAACCTGCTGAAAGCTCCCCCTAACCAGCAATTTAATCTCAGAGAAGTCATTTAAAATGTACACAAAGGTTTTCACTAAGTAATAAATAAAGCATGTACATTCATTACATACTTTGCCACATTGTCATTAAGACATATTATAAATAAATAAAAGAAAAATGAAGAGATAAACAGAAGACACAAGAGAAAGAAAAGCCAGGCCTGGATTTGGAAGATTTTTTTTTTTTTTTTGAGCTCAAAATAATGTTTTTTTTTTTATTACAGAGAAAGACAGAACGGTGTGCATGTGCCCACATGCATGTAAAATCCAGGCAGTAAGTGGATTACAAGAGTTTAAAGAACAAAAAACAACAACAACAAAAAAACAAAATCAAGCCTTAATTAAAACACTTGAATAGATATTGAAAGGGTAAAAGCTCTGGTGTCAATTGGAATAAGGCTAATTAGAAATAAATAAATCTACCAGCAAAACCTTTTGTATAGAATTAGAGTATAAATAAAGTGTATTCATAAAATATGCTTTTATGGATCATAATGAACATCATATGCATTAAACATCCCTTCAGACACAAATACAAATAACAGTCATACAATAAGCAATTTTGTACACAATGACAGCTTTTCAACTTTCTTTTTCATTTACTTTCCCTCACTATTCTAGTGCTAGTTCCAATTATATTAAGCCCTTTCTTATTCCCAGGGATTGCACAGTAAATTGAGGATCAGTATTAGATAATAATATAGACAGATACAAATTCCTTAACCAGTTGGTTGGTTATCGAAAATAATGTGTTTAAAAATGCAGTGCTGAATTTTCCATTTTCAAAAACAAAGCAGTTGAAATTTTTTGCTTTTGAATTGCATAATAACTACTATGGACAGCTAATGTGTCATAAAATCATCATGTGCCTTTATTTATCTATTTTACTATATAGGATGGGGGAGGCACACAGACTGTGGGTGGGGGGTCTTCAGGGTTGGGTGGGAAGGGTGGGGAGGGTGGTCTTCAGGGTTGGGGGGTGGTCTTCAGGGTTAGGTGGGAATGGCTGGCTAGGAGGTTGAGGGGGATTCAGGTATCCAGAGGATTAAAGGGGGCTGGATTGTTTATAAGGCATTGGGGAATTGACACTGTTGTAATTGTGTTTTAACGATAAAAAAATAAATAAATAAAAACAAACAAAAAAAATCATCATGGACTAAGAAATCACAATAACACGTTTTATCCTTGACCATGACAGGAAACAACCTCTCCAGAGATGCTAATTTGTACAAAGACATCGAAAGCATGAGAAACAGACTTAGCTGTGACCGGAAGGTTGCCGGTTTGATCCCCAGCGCTGACAGTCCATGACTGAGGTGTCCTTGAGCAAGACACCTAACCCCCAATTGCTCCCCAGGCACCGTGGATAGGGCTGCCCACCGCTCCGGGCAAGTGTGCTCACTGCCCCCTAATGTGTGTGTATTCACTATTATGTATGTGGTGTTTCACTTCACAGATTGGTTAAGTGCGGATGTGGAATTTCTTGCGGGATTAAAAAAGTATCACTTAACTTTCACTTTGTCCTCTTTTTGCCCTTTCAAATACAATGAACCTAAAAGCAGAGTTTTGCACCAAATTCTTCATTAAAGCAGCTTTTGTTCAGCTCTATATATCTTTTACACATGCTGGGTCTATTGTATCGCGCAGAGACTGAAGCAGTAACTATCAGTGAAGAGACAGACGGCTCATATAACCATCAATATAGAAAGCAGACTTCTCAAGTAGCTATCACTGGAAGGAATCAGGAGCTTGCACTAAGGGCTGTCTGCGTTGTAGAAACCACTGAGCTGATGAGATTCCTCGGCTGGTGACTGTGGATCTCAGAGTCAGTGTAGCATGCAGAGCTTGGTGCTCTAGTCTAAAAGACCCAGTTCTCCAGCGGCTGCCTCTGGGCTCTCTTCCAAACTGGATTCAGAACACTGCAATGCTACCGTGCAATTGTAGGGGTCCACAAAGGACAACTGATCTAATTTATAAAGCTAGCTTCAATTATTGTTATACCCTGTGGGCTGGCGTGCTGGTTCCAAGCCTTTTCCATGTGAAATAGGAAAATTCTATAAAAACTTAGTGAAAGTGGTCATGAAGAGAGCAGATTAAATTTTTATATAGTTAATGCAGCCTTACTGGTAGGAGATATCAGAGGTTCTCATGCAAAGCTGATTTCAGACATTATCAACTGGTTCCACCAAGGGTGGATGACATGGCAAAATGTAATACTGATATACTTATTCATAGCACACAATATGTACTACAATTTTTAGTTCTACTTTCACTCTGTATATAATAGAAAAATCAAACAAGCCATGAACAAATAAGATTAAGACACAACAGGCTAAGCTCCAATCAGCCAGCTGTGAGTGGTTGTTTACAGACTTTCTTCATTCCATATTAATCTCTTATTTATTTGTTTGTTTGTTTGTTTGTTTTTATTTACTTACTAGCATATTGCCATATCGGTCACTCTAGTACCAGTAACAAGGTGTTATAATGTTGCATCCCTGTGGAGAACACAGTAACATTCCTTATACATTGTATGAGTGATAACCTTTTGAAAAAAAGACAATGGCTATTATTGTGGCATACTTACTTATTAAAAACTGCTTTAATAACCATTCTGAAAACACAACCATGTCAAATCTTTGCCCTGTCTAATCGTATAATGAAAGACCACCAAGGGAACAGTCAGCTTAAAAACTAAGCTCAAACAGAATGCACTCAAACCAGCCTTTACCTAATAGCTTCTATAAAAATCTATAAAGACAGGGCATTTGAAACAGCTGTGTCATGTATGATTGTTGAGCATATCAGAACTGAAAGGAACAGGATTCATATCATTCTTCTGCTACTGATCTCACATAGTGTATGTGAGTGTGTGAGTGAAGAAAAGACTGCTTTGAATGAGTGATGCGTTACTGAATGCAGGCAGCATGCACAATCCATTTAGACTTAAAAAAATATATGTATTTGATTTCCTGCTGTGAAGCATACTTCACTCCTTGAGAAGCTGATTAAGAAGCACCTCATGCATCTTTCGATAGCAATTCTCATCTTTCAAATATATTACTGCACAGAAATTGAAAAAAAGAGAAAGAGAGAGAGAGAGAAAGAGAGAGAGAGAATAGTTTTAGCATAGACTTGTACCAAATCAGCCCAGTAGCAAAGACTCCAATTTTGACTTTTAGTACCTGCTCAAGATTGATACAACAGAATCTGACAATTCTTGACAGTGGGGTTAGCAGAAATGCTCACTGTTCACTGGTTATGTACAACCCCCATTCCAATGAAGTTGTGACGTTGTGTAAAACTTCAATAAAAACAGAATATGATGATTTGCAAATCCTTTTCTACCTTTATTCAATTGTACACACAACAAAGACAAGATATTCAAAGTTCAAATGGATAAACTTTGTTTTTTTGCAAATATTCACTCATTTTGAATTTGATGCCTGCAACACATTCCAAAGAAGTTAAGACAGGGGCAACAAAAGACTGGGAAAGTTGAGGAATGCTCAAAAAACACCTGTTTGGAACATTCCACAGGTGAACAGGTTAATTGGAAACAGGTGAGTGTCATGATCAGGTATAAAAGGAGAATCCCTGAAAGGCTCAGTTGTTCACAAGCAAGGACGTCCAACAGTTTAAGAAGAACATTTCTCAATGTGCAATTGCAAAGAAAGCAAGTAAGTGGCAAGGTAGAAAACCAACACTGAATGCCCGTGACCTTTGATCCCTCAGGCAGCACTGCATTAAAAACCCACATGGGCTATACAATTGTTTTTGGAAATCCAAAGAGGAAAAGGACTGTCTGGATTGTTATCAGAGCAAAGTTCAAAAGGCGGCATTTCTCATGGTCTGGGGGTGTGTTAGTGCCCATGGCATGGATATGTAGCTGAAAGCTACATACAGGTTTTGGAGCAACATATGCTGCCATCCAAGCAACATCTTTTTCAGGGACATCCCTGCTTATTTCAGCAAGACAATGCCACGTCACATTCTGCACGTGTTACAACAGCATGGCTTCGTAGTAAAAGAGTGCAGGTACTAGACTGGCCTGCATGCAGTCCAGACCTGTCACCAACTGAAAACGTGTGGCACATTATGAAGCGCAAAATACGACAACGGAGACCCCGGACTGTTGAGCAACTGAAGTTGTACATCAAGCAAGAATGGGAAAGAATTCCACCTACAAAGCTTCAATAATTAGTGTCCTCAGTTCCCAAACGCTTATTGATTGTTGTTAAAAGGAAAGGTGATGTAACATAGTGGTAAACATGCCCCTATCCCAACTTCTTTGGAATGTGTTGCAGGCATCAAATTCAAAATGAATATTTGCAAAAAACAATGACGTTTATCTGTTTGAAAATTAAATATCTTGTCTTTGTTGAAAAGGTTGTCTTTGTTGAATAGGTTGAAAAGGATTTGCAAATCATCGTATTCTGTTTTATATATGTTTGACACAGTGTCCAAACTTCATTGGAATTGGGGTTGTATAACACATTACACAACAAATCAAACCATATTTTTAAAAAACATTTTTAATGGAGCATACAGATTTGTGAAACGATAATTACAATTCAGTTAATACTTTAATTAATAAAACTTTAGTAAAGCAGTAATACTTTACTCTTCCAGGTGAGGATAAAGCCTAAGCCTTCTTGACTTAGAAGTGCATTAAAATGTAAAGTAGAATGGTATTTTGATGTATCGATCACTATTGGTAGAATTATAAGATTATAATTAAGAATTATAAAAAAGTTTGCTATGATGACATCACAAGTTATATAGTTAATGTTAATGGGCACTGCATTTAGCAGTGCTTTTTAATGTTATTCCCATGTCCATTCTAGTCGTCACTTAAGCAGGTGAAAAACAAACTAGAACCCTAAGTTTCATTCATTCCTGTTCAGGTCAGCTCCTGTCATCGGATGGAAAGTGGTCTCTATGACCCCAGTCAAAGACAGTCACCCCAGTGATAAATAAATTTGGTAAAATGGATGTGAGAAAGGATTTGATGTACTAGGAACTTGTACTGGAATCAAGAATGGATGCCATGCTTACTGAGCTCAGTTCTTTAAAAAAAAAAGAAGAAAGAAATGAAAATGTATAGAAATTTACCCTCAGCATGAAGTGAAAGTGAGTAGTTGGTGGTCTGCATGATATTAATGCATTTTGAATTTCCCTGCTCCTTTTTACAGTAAAAAAAATAGAACCTAATGGACAAATGCTTGTACATATTTTTTTTTAAAAGTTGCAAAAACAGATATCTTCATTTTAAGAAATTTTCTTAAACCTTTTTTTTTTTTAATTGGGCATTTCATGTACTATCAATCAAACTGCAGACTCAACAAAATACAGGAAACTATACTGATTAAGTGCAGAAAGTGGCAACAAAAACAGCCCAATAAAGAGCATTATTAAACAGCTATAAGATCATACCATCTCAAATGGCTCTCTGCTCCTTATATAGTGCCCTATGTGAATTATGAAACTTTGGCTTTTATGCTCAAAAATTGCACTATATGTTCAGTATGGAATTGTGCCCCCATGGCTGAATCCAAAGTGGTTCTTTGATAGACAGAACAAAACTGTTTGTGGCAGGTCTGCGTCACCTTACCTGAGGACTGCACACTGATTCACTTTATCAGTTGGTTTCTGCTTGAGGACAGCACTGGCAAGTAAGTTTGCACGCTACGTTTTATACCTAACTACAAATTTTTGTAGCTAATGGCTGTAGCCACTACAGTTTTATGAAATGTAGCTAATAGCTCTAGTGCCTACACATTTTTGTTTAAATATAGCAATAATTTTTACTACAATTTCACTACAGGCTTCAGGCACTCTGCAAAATCTGAACGAGTCGTTCACTGGGCTAGTGGCAATTGTGCAATCCTGACACATATGTGGGTCCCACGTGCTGATCACCTCATACTAGCAGGCTTAGCTCAGGGGTCAACAACCAAAATGTTAAGAAGAGCAATTCTGTCCTTTCAACAAAAATCAAACCACCTCGGGAGCCACAACATTTTATGTCCATTTTACATTCTTGTCTATAAATAAGTCTCAGTATGTGCTGATGTGCTGGTACAGGCTAAAAATATAAATGCAAAAGCAGACTTACATTGCTCTGCTTTAAGCTTTAGCTCAGCGATAGCCACTTTTCTCGCACCTCAGTCAGGAACTTTTCCATGTGTTTATTGTAAAATTTCTCTCAATGTTCGACTTCTTACGAGGCTGAAGTCGCTTCTTATTCGCAAGCTTCTCATTCAAATTGTCCGGTTCCAACCTAAATGGTGCCTGAGGTGCCAGATTGTACTGCTGCACCATTTAAGGTAGAATGGGACAATTCAAACAAGTAGCAGGAGAATGAGAAGCAACTTGTTTAAATCTTTCTCTTTGCTTTTTTGTTATATGCACTGCTGTAAGACCAGCAGTCTGCACGTCAGTCTTCAGCGTTAAAGGTTGGTGAATTAGCAATTATACACTAACTCCAGGATTTAAGACCACTTATTGTGAAGACTGTATTAGAACTGTGCATTATAACAATTTTACAGCAAAAAAGGATTATGCTAATTTTTTTTTTCTAAAATCGAGTTCTGCTGTGGAGCTGCAGCAGCTCTGCAGCAGTGGAGAGATTACTCAGCTGTGCAGGCCTGACTCTCATCCCAAACAGAGCCAGCATCACTGTGTTGCTGAAGTTTAACAAAGGACTCTGAATGTCATGTCTGTACAGATCTTTCTGAAATGTATAAATTGGAGCGGTTCCATTTCAAAAGCTAACAATGCTTTGTGTTTTTTGTTTGATTTTTTTTTTTAGGAAAAACCTGGAATGACTGACTTTGCTGTTTGTCTAGATTTTTTGGATATCACATCTTTGTACACTAAAAATGTGTACACGTTTTGTATATTTGCAGCTTTTCAATTGTATGCTTTGTTCTGGCACAGGATTAAATGCACTGTCTTATTCACACTTTCAGTTGGGCTTGTTTGGTGTGTCAGGTGGAGATTCACAAATCTTCTGACAATTGCGCTAAAATTAGCCACTACTTTTTCTGAAAAAGTAGCTAAATTGTAGCTAATTACAAATTTTGGGAAAGTACTACTACTACTACTACTACTACTATTACTACTCATTTTTCAGTAGCTATCCCAACTCTGACAATATGCTATGTGTTAAGAATAACTCAAGACAGGCAGCTTGTTTTTTTAAAAACAAAAAAAAGATAATCTTTTAATGGCTTTTAGAATTTTTGAAAAGATTAACACGTTTTGATATATTTCAGACACATTCTACACATGTATGTCTGACTGTGTATTTAAAACAGTCTGTTCTAACAACCTACAACACAACTGAGCCATTTCTGGGGTTAGGAGAACACACATCATATGAGCAGGTAATATTTCAAAATTATATAATTGTGATGCCTTTTTGATTTTCTAAGGTTTGATAAGTTACAACAGACAAAAAATGCCCTGAGTGCCCATACATAAATAAATACTACAACTATGATCTTTTTGTTGAATGTTTCACACACTGTGCTACATAAAAATCCACTTAAGCAGGTCTAATTATTCTCCATTTGTAATGAATTCTACAGCTGGTGAACATTCCTTAAGCACATCCACAATATGCTCATCATACTATACTGTAATCTATAACAATAAAACATTCTCTCTCTCTCTCTCTCTCTCTCTCTCTCTCTCTCTCACACACACACACACACACACACACACACACATCCACAGACTTATTTTTCTCATTGCAATCTCATTGTCTGTGACCGTCTGATACACATACTGAAAAGCTTGGACCCTAGCAGTTATATACATGCTGTTCAGCACAAAACACACCCTAGGGGACATCTCTATTAGAGGTACACTGCTGCACTATTATTAGTCTGGGGCAGTTCAACTACTATTACTATTACAGCACATCCCTTGGGCAGAGAATCCTGCAAGACACAGATATCTTAGATAATAAGGTGCATAAATCCTTTCAGTTTACACAACTGTCCTTTGCACTGTTTAGAGGTAAGTGTGGCTAGCTCCTAAACATAAATAAACAAACAAATAAACAAACAAACACACAAAAACCAGTTGTTTCAACTAAAACATGTGAATACTGAAAATGAAGATAAGGCTTTGAATGCACTGCTGTGACTGATCCCTTAAATATATGGAGGTCTGATAGACACCATGTCAATGCATATGGTGGAATGGGTGTTGAAATGTCCAATAAGATCATACAGGTGTGATGGTCAGATGACCCCAACCTTTAGTTTAGCCATATAGTACAGCAGTCAAGTTTATTAAAAATCTGCTGATTTGTAAGTTTTGTTAAGTTTGTAAGTTCTATTATTAAGTTAAAGAAGCCTGATATCAGCAATTAATGTTCATAAAAAGAACATGAGTTTTTTAAACTTGGGTGTATGACGTTAGAACATCTAATTATCATCTGTGTATCATTCAGATTTTCAGGACATGTATCAAGTTGAAAGACTTCATCACAACTAATCTGATAAAACTACCTTGTTGTCAACAATTGGCCAATATCTTTAATGCTGTAGTTGATACAGCATTGGCAATTACAAAGATAAGTTTCCACAGTTCAAAAAGAGGGCATTAAAGCAGAGTTCCACTTTCTCAGCTTTAGTCTGGTGCCGGAAAATAGACATCATGCTGGCCAATTTCAGGCTAACACCTGAGGCCATAGTCCGAATGTGTGGGCGTTGAGAACTGTTGTAACTTCCTGATACTGATGTCAAGAACTGTCAGGAGCAGTTTGGCAGCACAGCCTCATTCTGGAAGCTCTAACACTTTGTCTAGAAGACTACACAGATTGCTCTTCTTTCAGACAATTGCCCATGTCCATTTGTCTGTCTGTCCGTCAATTTAAAAGACTTTCCCCTCCTGTCTGTTACAACAGCCTGCAGCAAGATTGGTCCACATGCATGGATTCTGGAAGAATGACATTTAAAGAGCAATACACCTATGTAGTTTCTTGACAAAATCCCCTTCAAACTCCCCAGGGGCTGAGTAAAATTTTCCTGAGCAACATGGGTAACGTATCTTACAATAAAAAAATGTTGTCTTTTGGTGGGAGTAACAACACAACTGTATTGTATCGTTTGAGACAAAGCTTAACATTCATATATTGTAACAAGCTTATATTACATGAGGGCTATGAAAATAAATAAGGGACGAGTGGGGGTGGGTAGGGACACATACAATGTAAGCACACATTAGCATGTGACCAGTGTGTTAGGTTTAGTAGTAGACGGTAACAAAGCACACATACTTACATTCGAACACATAATTAGGAACACTATACAAATACTGGGCAGGGCCTCCCTTTGCTCTCAAAACAGCTTAAATTCTTCGTTGCATGGATTTCAGAAGGTATAACCAAAAGTCATGCAATGGACAAACTCACTGAGATCAGATTTTCCCTATTCTGATGGTTGATGTGAACATTACCTGAAGCTGCTAGTCAGTATCTGCATGATTTTATGCACTGCCCTGCTGTCAAGCAATTGGCTATTTAGATAACTGCATGAATGAACAGGTATACAGGTGTTTCTAATTAAGTGCTCACTGAGTGTATTTGTGATTTTTTTTTCTCATGTATCTGTATTTCTGTAAAAGGGTTTACATTTTTATGTCTAAAAAACTTAATACTCAAAATAATATGATGCACTTTCAAATGGATATACACCACTTATAGTGCACCTTTCCAAAAAACCCACTCCTCACTACAGATTGCCCAAATGTAGCTTAGCACCTATAACTAAGGGCATGCACCTATGAAAATCTCTTAGAATTTATGCAGTATTGTGTATGGCATTTTTTTAATTACATGGAAAACTCAGAGTTTTGAGGGAGTACTTTCTATCGTTTTCTGGATGAGATGTGTGTGATCTGGATAAACTGGTGTGGATGACCACATTTCTGTGTGTAGTGTCTGAAAACACATCCACAGTTGATGCAAGCCACAAACTGTATCTGGGTAACATTCACAACACCATATGTGTGTACCATAGAGATGTGTACTGGGGTACTTGAGCACTCTGTTAACCATTTGAGCTGCCCTCATTTGAGTCCTGAAATTACTTTTTGGATATTCATTTTGACAGAGAAATTCAGCAAGTTAACAATTCAGGAACAACTGGATTTTACATTTTGTGACAGTTTTGTGCATAAGTACATTTTGCCAGCACAGAACGGTTAATGTTAGCATATTAGCTCTTCTTCAATGTACAGGCACAGGTACAGTGCACTTTCACAATCAATAAACACAAGCACAGCAGGACATTTGTAAACCTGTGCAAAGGTACTGTCCTATATGAGTGGGCAATTTGATGATATGCTGATTACATGTCTGATTATTTAACAGATAGTAACAGTATATGTACAACACAGAACAACTGCATACATAACAAAAAAGACTATTTTACACCATTTATAGAGTGTCTGCAAGGCACTACAAATAGATTAATGGATTTGCCAGCTCATAGTACCATTATCTGATTACTTCATTTCTACTAGTTGTTTGAGTTTCCTGTCCTTCTGGTCCGAAAGAATGAAGGAATAAATGAACGAACAAACGTTAGTGTACTCAGCTTTTTAATTTTTTTTTAAGTGGTGCTATTGTTTTGATGGTGCATTTAGTTTGCTCAAGCTTGGTCTGTCTCAGAAAGTGTCTACAGCTTTTATCATATTGTAAACTGTCCTACCAAAACAGCTGGTGTCCTCAAAAAATGTCTCAATTCAGCTTGTGCAGGTTCACACAGAATGAGTGATGAGCATTATTAAATTAGCATTATTAAATTCCACAGGGAAAGTTCCTGTGATTTCTTTGTCAGGACTTTGAGAAACTCTTTTAGGCAACTGCAGCTGTCATCAACATACAACAAAAGAAATACATCCGAAAGGCGGTTTTGAACTGCCACGCTAAATGCATCTCCCTCTCTCTCTCTCTCTCTCTCTCTCACACACACACACACACACACACACACACAAATTTCCATACCAAAGTATGTATCAAAAAGATGCCACAGCAACAGCTCTCTTGCTGTCTTGCTCTCAGATGTGACTCCAGAACTTTAGTATAATACACTCCTTCCTACTGTCTGCTTTCAAGCTCTAGAGAACAGACAACTACCAACACTTAAAATTAAAGGCATCCCAATGCTGCATTCCACCAACAGACACAACTACTTAGGCTAATTTCATTCACTGCCTGTGTGAATATACCGTACAAAATATAGACTTTAAAGACTTTGTTCACACTCCAGGGCGAATCAGATTTATTTCTTGTAACTGACTTTTTAGATTGACTGTTCAGATTTCAAGTTACAAGTGACCAAATCTCAATTGAAGGGGCAGACTGCAGCCGCATTTGCCCACATATCCACTTTGGTTACTGTAGTAATGAGGCACGTGTACATAAGCTAAAACTTAGCAACCCTAACAATGATAACTAGCACAACAGCATTCTACTTTTTATTAAGTACAGTAAGAACAGAACATAACATTAGTATAGGCTGTCCTTGTCAACAAATTAACAAGCTCTAGGTGGTACCAGTAATCTTCAGAGACAAAAGTTAAAATCTTTACAAATCTTAACAACATTCAAAGTGAAAAATATGTTTTGCTGTTTATATTGTTCAAACAGAACAGGCTAAAAAATCAGATTTGAGCTGTGTGTCTGAACAAGGCCCTAAGTGCTGCTAACGCAATCAAAAGAATTTGTGCAAAAGAAATATGCCAAAATACAGGCAGGAAATTCAAACATAAGGTCAAAGTCAAAGCACAGTTTTAAACTGTCTCTTTGTCAGTGACAAATAAATCCATCTACCCTTGTGTTTTGTCTAGCTTGGCTCCCTCAGCTCCTTATCAAGATTTGTTGGCAGAAGCAGTTATATGTCCAGTTTAAGTAGCATTTAATTAGAGCGAGGAAGTCCCAATATTATCATCACCCAGACAAATCTGCTCACATGTTTCATATGAACACTGAATCTTGCTTTTTTAATAAGTTCTACACATCACAACACCATTCAATTTCATGCTGCACAGCTGTTTAACTGAGAACAATGTCAAAGCATGTGCCTGTAACGAATCAGCAAAAACTTGTTGGGGTACCTTTTAAAGAAAAACTGCCTAACTGCATGCAGCCTGCAATGAGGACTACAGATTCTGACTAATGCTGCTGTTGAAGTAATGAATATTTAGTTAACCATAAAGTTAAATCTACAATGTTTTAAAGTATACAACATACAAAATAAGATAAACGGTAAGACAAATGTAGTTCCTAGTCACAATATGTAGACTTGGTACACTGGTGTGTAAGTTAGGCTAAATTAGAAAAGATTATAATATTAATGTAGATAATGTAGATGTCCTCTCCATGGATCACCACCTTATCGTGGTGGAGAGGTTTGTGTGCTTGAAGGACCCTAGGAGCTATGTTGTCTGGAGCAAAAGCTCCTGGTAGGGTCTCCCATGGCAAACTGGTCCTAGGTGACAGGCCAGACAAAGTGTGATCCATAACCACCCCTATGAGGTCAACAAAGCAGGACTTGTGTACCCTGCCTGGATCAGGGTTACCGGGGCCCCACCCTGGAGCCAGGCCTGGGGGAGGGGCTCGCCAGCGAGCGTCTGGTGGTCGGGCATTCACTCATGGTGCCCGGCCGGGCCCAGCCTGAAGGAGCTACATGAGTCCCCCCTCCCATCGACCCACCACAGTAGTAGGGATGCGGTGCATTGTGGATCGGGCAGTGTCCGAAGGCATGGGCCTTGGCGTTCTGATCCTCGGTTGCTGAAACTGGCTTTTGGAACTTGGAACGTTACCTCACTGGCAGGGAAGGAGCCTGAGTTGGTGCGCGAGGTTGAGAGATACCGGCTAGATATAGTCGGGCTCACCTCAACACACAGCTTGGGCTCTGGGTCCAATCTCCTTGAGAGGGGCTAGACTTTTTTCTTTTCTGGAGTTGCCCATGGTGAGAGGCGGCGGGCAGGTGTGGGCTTTCTCATAGCCCCTCGACTCGGCGCCTGTATGTTGGGGTTTTCCACGGTGGACGAGAGGGTAGCTTCCCTACGCCTTCGGGTTGGGGAACGGGTCCTGACTGTTGTCTGTGCTTATGCACCGAACAGCAGTTCAGAATACCCAGCCTTCAGAGAGTCCTTGGAAGGGGTGCTTGAAAGTGCTCCTCCTGGAGACTCGATTGTCCTACTTCATTGGACTTCAACGCTCACGTGGGCAACGACAGTAAGACCTGGAGGGGTGTGATTGGGAGGAATGGCCTCTCTGATCTGAACCCGAGTGGTATTCAGTTTTTGGACTTCTGTGCAAACCACAGTTTGTCCATAACGAACACCATGTTTGAACACAAGGATGTCCATAAGTGCACATGGCACCAGGACACCCTAGGCCGCAGTTCAATGATTGACTTTGTAGTCGTGTCAGCGGACTTGCGGCCATGTGTACTGGACACTCGGGTAAAGAGAGGAGCTGAGCTGTCAACTGATCACCACCTGGTGGTGAGTTGGATCAGGTGGTGGGGGAAGATGCCAGTCAGACCAGGCAAACCCAAACGTATAGTGAGGGTTTGCTGGGAACGTCTGGCAGAAGAACCTGTCAGATTGATCTTCAACTCACACCTCCGTCAGAACTTTGACCAGATATCGGGGGAGGTGGTGGACATTGACTCAGAATGGGTCATGTTCCGCTTCTCCATTGTTGAAGCGGCTGACTGTAGCTGTGGTCGCAAGGTAGTTGGTGCCTGTCGAACCTGGTGGTGGACCCGGTGGTAATCCTCGAACCCGGTGGTGGACACCCCTGGTGAGAGATGCCGTCAAGCTGAAGAAGGAGTCCTACCGGACATGGTTGGCCTGTAGGACACCAGAGGCAGCTGGCAGGTATCGACAGGCCAAGCGATCTGCGGCTTCAGTCGTTGCCAAGGCAAAAACCCGGGTGTGGGAAGAGTTCGGTGAGGCCTTGGAAAGTGACTTTAAGTCGGCTCCGAAAAGATTCTGGCAAACCATCAGGTGACTCAGAAGGGGAAAGCAGTGTGCCACTAGCACTGTATATAGTGGAGATGGTGTGCTGCTGACTTCGACTGAAGACGTCACTGGGCGGTGGAAGGAATACTTTGAGGACCTTCTCAATCCCACCAACACGTTCTCCAGTGAGGAGGCAGAGTCTGGGGACACGGGAATAGGCTTGTCCATTACTGAGGCCGAGGTCGCTAAGGTAGTTAAAAAGCTCCTTGGCGGCAGGGCTGCAGGGGTGGATGAGATCCGTCCCGAGTTCCTCAAGGCTCTGGATGTTGTGGGGCTGTCTTGTCTGACACGCCTTTTCAACATTGCGTGGACATCGGGGGTGGTGCCACTGGATTGGCAGACTGGGGTGGTGGTGCCTCTTTTTAAAAAGGGGGACCAGAGGCTGTGTTCCAACTACAGGGGAATCACACTCCTCAGCCTCCCTGGTAAGGTCTATGCAAGGGTACTGGAGAAGAGAGTCCGGCTTATAGTCGAACCTCGGATTCAGGAGGAGCAGTGCGGGTTCCGCCCTGGTCATGGAACACTGGACCAACTCTTTACCCTCTCCAGGATTCTGGAGGGTTCATGGGAGTTTGCCCAACCAGTCCACATGTGCTTTGTGGATTTGGAGAAGGCATTCGACTGTGCTCCCCGGGGTATTCTGTGGGAGGTGCTTCGGGAGTACGGGGTACATGACTCTTTGCTACGAGCCATTCAGGCCCTGTACAAACAAAGCAGGAGTATGGTTCGCATGGCCGGCAGTAAGTCAGACTTTTTCCCAGTGAGAGCTGGACTCCGTCAGGGCTGCCCTTTGTCACCGATTCTATTCATAATATTTATGGATAGAATTTCTAGGCGCAGTCAGGGGATGGAGGGTGTCTGGTTTGGTGACCTCAGGGTCACATCTCTGCTGTTTGCAGATGATGTGGTCCTATTGGGGATATCAGGCCGCGAACTTCAGCTTTCACTGGATCGGTTTGCAGCTGAGTGTGAAGCGGCCGGGATGAGGATCAGTACCTCCAAATCCGAGGCCATGGTTCTCACGCGGGAAAGGGTGGAGAGCCCTCTCTGGGTCGGGGATGAGCTCTTGCCTCAAGTGGAGGAGTTTAAGTATCTCGGGGTCTTGTTCACGAGTGATGGTACAAGGGAGCGGGAGATTGACAGGCGGATTGGTGCTGGGTCAGCAGTGATGCGGGCTCTTTACCGGTCTGTTGTGGTAAAGAAAGAGCTGAGCCATAAGGCAAGGCTCTCGATTTACTGGTCGATCTACGTTCCCACCCTCACCTATGGTCATGAGCTTTGGGTAATGACCGAAAGAACGAGATCGCGAATACAAGCGGCCGAAATGAGTTTCCTCCGCAGGGTGGCTGGACTCTCCCTTAGAGATAGGGTGAGAAGTTCGGTCATCCGGGAGGGACTCGGAGTAGAGACGCTGCTTCTTCACGTCGAGAGGAGCCAGTTGAGGTGGTTCGGGCATCTTGTTAGGATGCCTCCTGGACGCCTCCCTTGGGAGGTGTCACAGGCAAGCCCACCGGGGAGGAGACCCCGGGGAAGACCCAGGACACGCTGGCGTGACTATATCGCCCAGCTGGCCTGGGAGCGCCTCGGAATCCCTCCCAGGGAGCTAGTGGAAGTGGCTGGGGAAAGGGAGGTCTGGGCTTCATTGCTCAGGATGCTGCCCCCGCGACCCGAACCCCGGAGAAGCGGAAGATGATGGATGGATGGATGGATGGATGGATGGATGGATGGATGGATGGATGGATAATGTAGATGTGACCCGACACAAGTGTGGACCTGGCTGACCGACTGAATAACTGACGTTTAATAAGACTGCAAGCTGGTGCTTCACATCAATGATCATTTGTGTCCTTGTTTGAAAAAGTACACAGAGGAGGTGGCTTGAGTAACTGAGGACTCCCCTTCAGAGCTGACTGGGGGGACTTATTGTCTTCGATTTACTTTTCTCATTTGTGAACGGTGTGGCAACACATTTAGTTCATCAAGATAAGCATTCTTGTTCTAGCTAACATCAACACCACATCCCAATCACGTCACTGACAATATGCATTGGCAATATGCTCATTTGTGTTTTGTACCTGAGCTGTCACACATTAAAGTAGTGTTAAAAAATTTACATTTATGCAGACACACTTATATAAGCAACTTCAATTTTTAATCATACTACAGAGAAGGGCAAATGTAGCGTTAGGGGTTTTGCTCAAGGACTTTTTTTCAGTATATTACACTACACTGACTGCATTTCTCTACGTTACCAGCCTGTATTTTTTCTCCCTAACTTCTCATGATGTAATGCAACTGATAGTGATATCAGTATTTTTATATGGAGACCTGGCATGGCTATCCCAGTATTTGATTACCCACCTACTGGCACACACCTATTACACAATACAGAATACAAACCCAAGAGGACAGTACTCTCAATTTAAAAAAAAAAAAGTCCTCTCAATTAAAAAGAGTCCTCACACCCTGAAATTTGGAGCTGCTCAAATTTAAACCATGAATATTATCTAATCAACCTAACCCATATCCCAGAGCCACTCAAAGATCATTAGAGTATATAAAGTTACAACATTCATGAATAATCAATTAGCTGTAATGAATAATCACTATCATCTAATATGATTTATAAATATTCATGTGCTATTTGAGGCAGGAGATGAACTGCAGTTCTGAGGCCTCCAGTGTCTCAGCAGGAACTGTCTGAGTTTGCCAAAACATCAGAGAGACTGCAAATGTGTCTCAATGTTGATTCATCAACACAGCATCTCAGCCAGATCACATTTGCAACATTTTGATACTCTGTATGTGTGTATGTGTGGGTGTGTGTTCAGCATAACAGCAGAATTAAGCTAAACTCTGATGGCGCTTTTATTTCTACTGTAAGGTTCTCTATGCTGTGCCTTTTTCATAGGTTCCTGTTCCAGGGGCTCAGTATGAGGGCTTATGTTGATGTTTGTAATCTGTCTGCACTCTCTCTAAAAGTGCACCATAAAACCTAAATCACACCTTAATGTCCTCTTGAGTGTCTATTGATTTTGTCCTCGGGTTTAGTTCCCCTTAATGCTGTAGCTATCAAAACACTACAGGGTCTGTTTGCTCAGTAAACGATGTAGTTGAGCCAGAAGGAAGCATCCATCTACCAGCATGGAGCATGCACTTTACTGAGGGCAAAAACTCATGCATGGTGAGTCGTCAAGCCTGCATGTAATAAGCTTTTACTCAGTATAAATCCCAGCTCTCTAATTTTGTGGTAAATTATTTTGTTCTCTCTCTCTCCAATATTTTCTTTCCTGAAAAGCTTGTAGAAATATTCCCTGCTATGAACATAGCTAAATCCATTTGCTCTTTACTGTCTTGTAAATTACATCCTGACATCTGGTGAACAAAGGATACTTACTGCAGTAACAATTTACAGCCCGCTCCTGGTGCTGTCCTGAATGTCATTCTATGTGAAAGGTCAATTTAAGAGGATTTATAATGCCCTTTGGTTCAGAAAGTGAATGTGTGATGGCAGCAGACTGATCTCTCTCTTCTCATTCTTTAGCAACTCTGAGATTTTGTTGTTGTGCATTCTTTCATACCAAACTGTAGGTACAGTTTAACTGCAGGCTAATGCAGGAATTGACTTAACTTCAAAGCTGGTTTTAACTTCAAAGCTGGACTAACTTCAAAGCTCGTTTGGACTCTCTAGTGTTTAGGTCTTGCCAATGACGTCACATTGGTCACTAACAGGGTGTCATTTGTAATTACAACTCAGATTAGATTTGTTGGTGAGGGTTTGAATTTGTCCTGACACGGATACAGGGTTATATTTAGAGTTTGTGTTCATTCTCATGAACATCTGAAACTCCAAAGTGGACTTCTTTACCATGGAATAACCGCTTTGGTTCCCGAAAAGAACCTTTCAAAGAATTGTTTTCTAAAGAACTTCTTTAAATGAGATGTGTAAATGTGAGGAATTATTTCAAATTTTAAGGAACCAACATATAATGTAAGTATTCTACACCAATTAAAGATTTTGGTTGCACACCAAAACCTCATGGATTATCTACTGATGCTTTAATTATTAAAACTCTGACGGTGAACAGTGTCAGTGTTAGGTTTAGAGTCAGAATTAAGTATTAAGTTGAAATTAACACTTGGGTTTATGGTAAAATAAGTACTTTTTTTTTTTACGTTCAACTTATAGTTTGCTGCTTGGCATGTATACTCTGACACTACTGAATTCTGTCTGAATTGCAAATTATCACCTATTATTTATTATTAATGTATTAGTTGCCATTGCTAATTGCACAGCAATGGCACTAGATTTGGTAAGGCAGTGATATAAATCTATTAATCAAATGAGGGTCGTCTTTATATAATGATGGTAGAGCATAGAACAAAAGACTAAGGATAAAGAAGGGCAGAAAGAAGAATAGTGTACAATGCCAGTTACTTGGTGAACCATGAGATTATGAAAGACAAGGGACATTTTTCCCCCAAGTCTCCATTTTTTGTGTGTTGGGCTGTTGTTTTTGTCGTTGCTTGTGACGGTGACACAGTGCAGAATTCACCACGTGACAGTGCTCCATGTTTTAGTTCTATTTGGACTGATTAGTTCATAACTTCGTAACCACAATGACAGACACACAGCTGTGTACTGACTTGATCTGATAACACAGAGAATCAGAGATTCAGATCTTTACACACACACCAGTCATGTCCCAAGCACCTAAAAAAAAAAGCTATTTTTAGTCAAGCCATTAAAAAAAGAGATACTGCCAGAAATATTATTAAAAGAGATATTAACCATTAGCCTGCGATTGCAGATTGTTTGAGGCCCAAGCTGTCCATTCAAAAGCCATATCTCAGTACTGAAAATACAGCTGAGACGTTTGGTTTAGCACTTATAAAATGTACCGAATACAAGCTGATCCTCTGCGTCCAGTCAAAATCTGTTTTGGTTAATTTTGCCCAAGACCCATATATTTTCTTCTGGCTTTTTTCAATTCCCCCCTATAGTCAATTATATTCAAATAAATTCAGCTTATTTTATACATGACTTTTTACAGCAGATGCCATTACAATCACAATAATAATAATAATAATAATAATAATAATGATGATGATGATGATGATGACAACAACAACAACAACAACAACAATAATAATACTAATAATAATAACAGTGGATCATCTGCTTCCATCTTGCCCTATCCACTGCCTCCTCTACTTTTACACCAACCATCTCCATGTCCACCTTCACTGCATCCATAAACCTTCTCTGAGGTCTACCTCTTCTCCTTCTGCCCGGCAGCTCCATCTCCAACATTCTTTCTCCAATAATAATAATAATAATAATAATAATAATAGAGCCTTTGCCAGTCTGTAGAGTATCATTCAAAACATCCAACCACTTGTCACACTTAAGCCAAGCTTCGTTCTAAAGCTGTGGTCACGCTAAATGTAAGTATCATTCATTTGCTGAAAGAGACAATTCAAGTTAATGGGAAATACAAAAAAGCATTTCATTTCCTGTAGCAAATTTTGGTTTTTACAAATTGTGTATTACACCACGTTCTTTGGTGAACTTTAACCTAGGGGTGGGTAATATGACAAATGTCATATCATGACATGCAAAGATATTTTTACCACACACAAATGTATTGTGACATTTCAACACAGAGACAATACACTAGCATAACACCACATTTATACACTGCTATCAAGAACTGCAGGCATAATGATATATGTTCAACATATTACACACTGTACCACACTAAAACCAAATAAAGCATACTAATTATGCTGTCTTTTTAATGAAATATGCAGTTTGTCAGTGTTCTGTAAGTACTGATGATATCCACAATATGCCAGAAAAGCATATCACGATAATAGAGTGTATCACAATAATGATATTGTGATACTGCCCACCTT
The DNA here is from genome assembly GCF_015220715.1 of Pygocentrus nattereri. Taxonomy (NCBI): domain Eukaryota; kingdom Metazoa; phylum Chordata; class Actinopteri; order Characiformes; family Serrasalmidae; genus Pygocentrus; species Pygocentrus nattereri. The sequence goes on along the minus strand of NC_051214.1, from coordinate 14,456,826 downwards.
TACTTTAGTCTGCAAATTTACAAATGCTTGAGGCAACACAAAAAACCCTGGGAAAAAAAAAATCAAAGAAAAGAAAAGAAATGAAGGACCTGCTTCTCAGTCAACAAAATGTTTCTCGTTAGTCCCAGGTCCTGTTTACATTTGGCTTTAACATCTAAACAATGTTAACCATACTTGGATCATCATCCAAGCAAGAGACAACTGAGAGAACTATGTGCTGTTCTCTTCAGACAGCAACTGGCTTTTTAGCCTTCGTGTTTGAAACCCTATGTTTAACTTCATGTGCAAAGTGCTAACATTCCTTAAATAAGAGAAGCAGTAATGATATTAATGAATAACAAAGTTGTGGGTGGAGCACATGTGACATTATACTGCAAATATATCCAAGCTGGATGCATTCTGTTCACACATACACACAATCACAATGCATTACTGACTGCCTCATTATCAAGAGAGGTAGATCTAAACACATTCCAATCACAAACACGATGACATATGTCTTTTGAATTCATAGATGGCCATGCAGTTAGGGGACCTGTTTACACTTTGCATTAACATGCATTTTGGTGATCTGATCACGTTTGAATTTCACTTGATCACAAGAAAAGCCAGGTATAAACACCCCCAGGACACATTATGAATGGATTATGATCTTATCACTCAAACCATATTTGGGGGTAGTCAGAGACGGGTATTGACTGCATTTAATTGTGTTAACAGACAGTATTTTCTGTATACACTTATGTGAGTAGAAATGCATCTGTCAAGGAGTGATTAGCAGGTAAAAGAATAAACAAAAGATGGAGGAGATGTGAGGTTAGAGTCCCAAACCAGGTTAAGTCCCAAACCAGTCAAAATTAAAATAAATATGCAACACTATTTTTTTGTCAAATCGCGAGCTCATGCAGTTCATTACCCAAGTTCAGTATTTGCTGATAGTTATTTCAGACCATGCACCGCTGCAGCTGGATCTTACCTTCAGTTATTATCAGTGAGACCCCCCTCAATAGCACTTTAATCCAACACTACTCTCAGAGGAGAATTTCGGTACAACAATCTCAGATTCCATTTGTTTTTTTTTTACACACTAACAAAACGGATTCTATTTCAAATTCAGTGCTATGGGAGTCATTCAAAGCTGTTATTCGGGGTGAAATTATCTCCTATGCCTCGTATATTAAGAACAACAAGAAAAAGTGGACGAGATTTCTAGTTCTATATTATCTTTAGACAGTCAGATTTCTTCCTGTCCAACTCCAGAATTAATTAAAAAGCGGCTTGAGCTACAAACAGAATTCAATTTGTTTTCCACAAAATATGCTGAAGCCTTTATTTTACATTCTCAAGGTTTTTTTATGAATATGGTGAAAAAAGTGTGCGACTACTAGCGCATCAGTTAAGGAGACAGGCTGCATCCAGACTAATACACCAAGTTAGGGACACTCACGGAAATTTATTGACTCATCCTAAAGACATCAACAAGGCCTTTAAAAATTACTACTCTTCATTATATACCTCGGATGGCCTGACTGATACCA
>NC_051214.1:14285288-14450288 GCF_015220715.1 Pygocentrus nattereri | reverse complement strand
TTACATGAACAGCTGAGTCAGGCGTCTTTCAGTAATCCCTCATCTCCCTCTGTATTGATGGATTCATGATGGAGTGAATGTTAGGGAGACATATGGAAGGAACTCCAATCTTTTGTGATAATGATAGTTTAGTAGTTTTTGAGTCAAATCCAAGTGATCTTTTATTATATAGGTGTTATATATTTGACTACCTCATAAATCACAGGGTTACAGTATTCCTGAGAGAACCCTTTACAGTATTTTACAGTGATCTTAGGCCCAATTACTATCAGGAAATCTTTGGCGGTTTTTGACTCACCCCTCTATCTGCAGGAGGTTGCCACATGAGTCTGAAACACAGCTTTTAGCCTGGCTTAGCATGATTCTCTCTTTTTCAGGACATAATAAAAGGCAAGGCTGCAAGCTGTCATCTGCTCTGTAATAACCCTCTCAGGTAAGTGGTCAGAGCTTGGTAAATAGTTAGGTTGCACACAGACACACACTGAGCCTTTGATAACCCAGCCTGGCAGTGAGCCTGCTAGTGGCTCAGGCTGCTAGCAGTGATTGGGTGATGCCATATGCAGACCAAAGATAAAGCACACTTGGCATGTGAATACATCTGAACTTGAACCTGGCAGCGATGGGAGAGAGACAGACAAAAAGAAAGAGAGAAATCAGTAACTTCCAGATTTATTTGGATGATTCACTGCTTCAGTGGGATTTAAAGTTTAACTACATTTCCATTATTTCTCATTTTTAATCATGGCCAATAATCAGGTTTAGCAAAGCTGCAGACCAACAGTACAAACTTTGAAGTCCAAGCGAATAAAGTAAAATATTAAAAATGTTCATATGATACTTCAGTGTTACATTAAGCATCTAGCAAAGCCTGAATGCAAACTTGAGAACTGCTAGGGTGTGGCTAATAAGCAGCTTGATTGACATTTCTCTGTCCAACACCCCTAGCCTGCTCTGCCATTCATACAGTGCTAAAATATCCAGCATTTACGTGACAGTAATTGAATGAAAAAAGTCACAGACAAAAAGATGTGCAGAAGGACAAACAAAAAATGGGCTGACAAAGCAATGCATAAAAAAATGTACAACCAGTAAACGAGAAAATGGAAAGAAATATGGGGTAATATACTTATTAGGTCTGGTTAGACAGGTCAAAAATTGTCATTAGAAACTGTCAGCTGTTGATTTTAGAATGTAATAAATGGACCTGCAGGAAGGTTTAGCTAACACAGGAAAGGTGGTGCACCATTCATACACAGTATGCAAAACAACCTCAAGATTTGCTAAAGGCATTCTGGAAACAAATGATGTAGACTGATGAATTAAAATAGAACTCATTGGCCACAATTACCAGTATGTTTGGCGAAAAACTGAGTGGTGGGTGCTAGCATGCTTTGGGGTTGTTTGGCAGCCAATGGCACAGGTAACATTACACAGGCAGATGGAAGAAAGGATTCTACAAAATATCAGCAAATCCTCTATTAAATGAGCTCAGTCAGTCAAGAAATGATGGATAGTGTCTTCTTTAATCTTAAAATTGATCATGAAATATTTAAAGACACTCAAGCTGAGGTTGCATTTACTTATGTCAAAAATCAACAAAACGTGTCATTTGGCCAGGCTTTCCCAAAACCTTTGCCTACTGTAGTTACTATCAGTAAATTTCAATACTCTGCAACTGCTCATACACTTTATTAATCTGTATGTGAGAGGGCTACACTGTGCTAAATTTTGCATTGCTAATTTAGAAGCGCTAATCTTATTGGACAATCTGTTCTATACAGAAGCAATACTTGATATGCAGTTTTTTTTTCAGAGTTTTCCCAGTGGTCAGTGCTAGATCACATTGCTCCTGTTTCCATCTTTTTACCTCTCTGTCTCTCTCTCACACACACAAACACAAAGCCATTAATATAATGACCACTTAGCATGTTTTGCTAGAGAAGAATAGCTGATTTCTCACAACCACATCATGTCTCAGTTTTCTCTTCACATTCAACTACACATTAAATTGGCAAAAGAGCAGCATTTCAGTAGTTTTAGCAGCATTCTGTGTACTCTGGTTCCTCATATGGCTTTCTGGGGAGTAATCTGGATGAGGACAGAGGTTAATGGTGACTGAAAGAGCTCACTAAGGCAGCAAATATGAAATGATAGCCTCTAAAACCCAACAAAAAGCACACCAGCACGCTGAGAGCTTTCAGACCTGGAACTGAAGCACCTAATGACCATGATGCTGCTATACAATGACCCTGTGGTTATACACAACCCAACAGGCATTATCTAATAGAAGGCCCAGCTGAGAGGACAAAATGTATGCGCTGCAAGAGTAAATAATCTAGTAAAACTATTTGGTGCTTCAGAACATTTAGGACAAATTCATAAAGATGCTGGCAAACATGCTCAAAATAAGCTAATATAGGAGAAACAATAAAAGGCAACACAGGTATGCTCAATAAGAGGCACAAACAACTTGATATCTGATTATTTGATTGTGCACTATGATACGTTTGTACTAGTAAATGCTTTTTTTCACATCTCCTTATAAAATAAGAAAACTCCCACTTATAGAATAACATTTTTAAGCTAATCTGTTTAGCTGATGCTTGATTGAACATGCTCAGATATATATTGTTGATCTGAATCAAATTATAGTATATTCATAAATAACCAACAGAGATACTGATCAGTAGATTGAATAAAATAAAAACAATAGTGGACTGGGTCCACACTTACCTACCCACTGTGTCAATGGATTCACACTTACCTAAAAAAGAGAAGAGACAAGAAAATTTAAATTTCAAAAGGATGAATGCATGGCATCATAAAGGCTTCACTGTTTAACAGTTTAGAGAGCTTTCTTTTTCTATTAATTAATGGATTATCTAATGAATCAATCATACAGACTTCCATCTGGGGACAATACATCTCAATTTGCCATTCTATAAAATATTCTACCTAAGAGGAAAAAACTTGAAGGAGGTGAGAACATTTCCCTCACTATAACATACATTTTATATTCATATTCATCCTAAATTGTCATCACAATACAGTGAATTAGGTGAATCCTTGATCAGTTGAATGAGGACAAAATAACATACACTATGAGAATGCTTCTCAAATGCCCTTTGAAACCCTCCAGTATTTGCAGCCACACGCAGCAATTTACAGCATTTGCAGACGCATGCGAACACAATAAAAGCTGCACTTCCTTTACTTTCACTGGCTATGTGTCAGCGGAAAACGCACTTTCATTTCAGCACAATAGCAGGAAGAGGCTAATTCCATGGCTAATCCACACAGCACAAGCTCAAACATACAGTCACAGAGAGACAGAGAGGGCTGGCTTTTGAGATATATAACCAGACACAGGGGTGGGACAGGGGGTCATTGTCCAGGAAAAGTGAAATACACATGGCTGGACTGAAATTTTAATACTTTAAAATAAGCATCTTAATTCCTAATAATATTCACTTCAGTATTTGCTTTATATGAGGACAAAAGCAAAAACGCATAATGTAAGTCGATAATGAGCATGAAGATTTCAGATGCTCTAATATGATCATTTTGGCCAATGCCAATATTTGATATTTTTCATGCACACATATGCCAATGTAGATTACTAAAATGTAGAAAATGAAAATAAATCCAAATGGATTTGTTGATTGGCATTATAGGGAGGAACCAGAAATACATTTATTTATGTAAGGTTAAAAGAGCAGAAAAATAATTAAATAAAGCCATCTTAGCACAGTGTCCTCAACTTGCAAACTATGAAATGTGTCATCAAATATCAGTTTATAACAGTACTACAACTAATGATGATCTCCATAATAAATGAATTGGTCAATGAGTGGTCTGATTCTACAAGGTAATTTGCATTGCTATTCAAAATCATTTCCTCAGTCAGAAGAAATTCTTAAAGGACATCATCTCTGTAGATAATTTTGAAGCGAAATAATACCCCATATGGTGTTCAGTGAAAAACAGAATATGTCTTCAGCGTGCTTTCAAAATATCAAGTGGGATTTCACAATAGACGTTAATACTTTTAGCTTGACTGAGTATGCACTTGACTGTGCTGAGTGCATAAAACTTACAAACAGCTCTTGCATGAAAGCTGCACCACATATATAAACCTAGCAAGGGGTAGGATCTCAGGTGGTCAGGTGGAAATGGAAGGCATTCATCTGTCCAAGTACATACTAGTCTCAGCTGGTCTTCAATTTAGTGTAATATAGGTAGAAGCCTGTAAAGACAGAGGCGTGTAAAGAGGACACATTGATTAGCCACTTTAGTGCTAATGTGCAAACGTCTAGTGCGAAATGTACCAAAAGCTGTGATGGGCTAGTATAGCGCACACAGATGTTTATCCTGAGTGACTTATCTCGAAATCCCTGATCAATAATTAAGGAGCAGACACACACTAATGAGGCCCTAACAGCCAGTTAAGAGATAATGCTTCAGCCAGCCACCAAGACCTACAACCCTCATACACTGACATATATTAGCCATAGCAAACCATCCATCTCTCAGTCTCTTTTGTTCAGTCATGCGATTTTTCTCCTTAACTCCTTTGTACCCTCTTATTCCACCTTTTTTTTTTGCAGCTTTGTGTGTGAAACTCCCTTCCTCCACATTTTTGAAGGCCTTACTCTGAAGAGGGGTGAGAAACTGAAAGTAGGGAAACACTACAAAGATGAAGTTACATGTGAACAAATCCTGCTAGCAGGAGCATGTGTTCCACATGTGACAGAATTATAACAGATCACCTCTCTGCAGTCTCCCAGCTCCTGGCTTTGAAACATATGAATCTAAACCATATGGAAAGCTACAGATCCATACAGATACAGTGCAATCCATATGTCTCCTAAAGGAGGAGTGTGACAAGAGTGCTAAGCACTGTAACTGACCTAATCTATCAAACTGTCACCCTCCCAATTTTCCATTCCTCTCTCTCTCTCTCTCTCTCTCTCTCTCTCTCTAGTAATGGTGCTCATCTCTCAGTATCCAACAAAGGACAGTTGGAAACAAAGATATCTCCATTTCTGCAAAGCAGAGGACTGCCAGAGAACGGAGACTATGGACTCCATTTTTTTAGCTATTAGTAGTACAGCTTAATAAACATTAACTGCTTTTTTTTGATAATCCACCATTGCTTAGAGTAGCACTGGACCATAATAATATAATACAATATCACAACAGTCCCCAAATACATGACATGGCAGTTTTCATGGCATCGAATACTATTTAAGTTTGCTTTACAAAGTTAACAAACTCACACTTCTTGCAAGCTGCTACATTAGGCTAAACAAATGTCTTAAATAGCTTGTTTTGATTAATTTCTGTGCTGTTTTATTCTCTTAAAATTACAACTAACTTGTATACTGTATTTTTACCAACATGGAATAGTGTTTTTCTACTGGTGTGACACATTATTTTATGGAGTAGTATGTTATCATGAATATAACGCTCATGAGTATCAATATCGCTAAGACTGTGAGTTGATACAAAAAATTTGGGCATTTGAGTCGAGTCAATTCCAAGTTGCTGGACTCAACACAGAAATGTTCAGGTTTGTCCGCACCCATGCACACAATCAGAATTATTGTGTTGTTACTGTATAGACAGCCTGATTGAAAAATTCATCCTTCCACAACAGACACATCAATGGACTGGTATTTCCCTTTGTTCTGTTATTATTATCTGCCCTCTGCTGAAGTGTCAAGGAACATCACTCACGTGTCTGGCAGCATCAGCAGATGTACTTACATAGCTTAATCTTTGTCAAAAAAAGTAAAGTAAATATTATGATTGTAGTTTATCATCTTTAATGTATTTTTTTAATATCAATGGTAAAAACAAAACATCAGATAAACAAATAAAGCCTCACATAAACATTCCACTTTACTGTTTATTCTGCACTAACATAACTTTTGCACTGAAGCAGGCACATACGCTCAAGAGGCAGATTTGGCCACCTCTCTTGAGTGGTATGCTACTAGGGTAATGTATGAAAAACACCCTCAAAACTATAAAAATAGAAGAGCCACATAACCATTCTGCTTGTGTTCACACTTATCCTCTTCCTGCATAATTATCATTAAACTCTCTTACTAAATAAAGACTGACTGATTGACTCTGATGTACAAGTACACAAGTAAAAGGTGCTCAAAAAATGATTGAGTTGAAACTACTCTCAATTTCTACTACTTAGAATTGGACTGTAGAGTTACTGGAATTGAACACCCCTAAATACCTCTAAAACTATAAACAAACCCAGACTTAGTTCAACGCACATAACCTTATACCAGAGAACACAGAACAAGTGGGAAAGGGCTTTTGCTGGCTATACATGAAGACAAAATAATACAGGCATGCACACGCACACCATATTCACAAGAGCAAAAGGCTTAGAAATAATCCTCCTCTTCTCACAGGCTTTCAAACAGCATGCAGCTAGCGTGAATAAAGTGATGGTGTGTGCTTAAGTGCCAGAGAAAAGAGAAAAGAAGACAGGACTACTCTTCTGGTATTGTTCTGTATCCTGGATGCCGACGACATCTCTGTTGAGATACTAATAAAAAAGGATTAATTAAGCTTTACCTCCACGTTCAGATCTGTAACAAGAGCTGCACTGACTACACACTGATTTAAAAAAGCTGTCTTCTTACCTCTTATTGTAACACCTATTGCAATCACAAAACTGACCCTCACTGAGCATAACGGTCAAGAGGACCAGTAAAATCTACATTTGATTCCAAGTCATCAGGACAAACTGTTCACACACTTGTGTATGGCATTACATATATATAATTACATAATTTAAAAGGGGGTTTCACTGATTTTTCAAAATTTCTGCACCAATCAATTAATCAGATGTGCACAGAGTCATTCAGCTTAATGTGAAGTGGTGCACTGCAGAAAATAACCTTCTGTGAAGTAGGTTTCATAGGCATTCTTCACATACACGTGCACATGCACACACTGTCTTTGCGTTTAGACACAACACATTTATAACTTTTTAAAGATTATATTAATAACAATCAGTGGCCTGTATGTCATTGAGGATGGTCAAATTTGTGCTTGATCTACTCTACTAATGTTGATGAATAAGGGTCACCAAGACTAGTATCAGAACAGAACAATTTGTGCACAAAGCAACCACCACTACAGTAAAATTTGTGATTAAATAAGAAACACTACTTCTTGATGAAAAACTGTGGATAAATAAATCAGACTCTGAACACAACATGGCATTACATTGTTGTATAAAAATGATAAAATGATAAAAAAGATTTTTTAAAGACATGTAGATACCCTAACATAAGCACAAACACAAACACATGCACACATGACGGTTCCTGTCTAAACTAAAAGAAGTTTACTTTTTTTAGGTCCCTCACACTGCCTGAACCTTATTTCAGTGATCCACTGGGAACATTGAGCACTGAAAAAAAAGCTTTCAGTAAACAATTTTCTCCATCCCTACATGGATAAATGGCTGTGACAGTCAAACCACAGTTTGCAGCACTAATCCTCCATTTAGCTCCATCTACTTTATCAGTGTCCATGTCCAGATCACTGCTGGACTCATATCAGCTTCCACTGTTAGATAGACTGGAAGTGGAAGGCAGGTACAGTAAATGTCAGCTTTTCTTGGACAGGTAATTACATTAGAGTCTGGCAGCGCTCTTTCCTGACTGTATTAGCCTAACTGTATTAGTCTACCACTGCTCAAACGTTTACATACAAACGTATGTGTGCTGCCAGTGTGTGACTGAACTTGGCTGGCAGGGCTGATTGAGTATGTATGCCTGTGTCCCATCTGCTTATCTTAAAGCAGCCACAACATTGTGTCCTAATCCAATCTCATGGGAGTGAAGGAGAGAGAAAGCGAGAGAGACTTTACAATCCGTATGCTATGTGACAGTACACATCTGCAGTCATGCAGACTCTTATCAGACATTCCTTTCCGTTCTCATCTTTAGGCTGGAAGTCACAGAGGGTGAGCCCATTACTCATGCCGAGGACAATTACAGACACCAGCACAACTGCAGCACAAAGAGACAAGCTCAAAGCCTAAACAAAGCTTTTCAGCTCCCAAATAATACTTGAGTACACAAGGAAAAGACAAGAGACAATACATCTCTATAAATACAATGCCACATACTGCAACAAAGGCTGCCACCACAGACATGGATCAGATCTTCATTTCACATGGAACAGCTTGAACGGTTCTAAAGCATAGTTATGTCTATGCAAATGGAACTGGCATAGACTCAGAAATATATTTGCCATAGCTGATGTGCTTGAACCACACTGAAGCAGAAACGCCATGACTGCAGAAACCATATTACAATGTGGAAGCAATCTGATAGCATCTCTTTACATGTCTTTTCAGGTAGGAGAAAGCAATCATCTTTCTCTAAAATATACTGCCAAAGTGTCATGTTGGAGAAAAAGAGACTGTCTACTAGGATTGGGACAGTATTAAAATGCCCTATCATGATCTTAAAGAGAAACCAACTCTTGATGCTGCAATATTGTTAAAAAATACTGAAAAATTTTAAGAATTATTAAAACACACAAATTATTTCAACAAAAGTATTATACTTTTAATCAACCTCTTATGACAGTCATGTCTCATACATTATGACACCACTGTCTCATATGTGTGTATTTTATGCATTGACTTTATCAAGTAGTATCTTCCTTAACACAAAACAGACTCAGAATGCTCAACACTCTAAATCACATAAAACAGCACATGAAAACAGAAGTTCAAGATTATTTCTGCAACATAGTTGAATCTATATTTCCCCCTGCAGAGGCAAACAGTATGTCCCAAGGTTTGGAGCTTTGTTTTCTGTCTTGCTAACCGCAGTGTTTTTGGCACGGACACACACTTCTTTACCCTCAGGCTACTGTGGAGATGACCCCCCGTGACAGGAGACAAAACAGCCCAGCACTCAATAGATCACGCCTAACACACACTTGCCTCACACCCCACTGTTTCTCATAGAATTTCTCTCTCTCCACCTCTCTGCAGCCTTCTGCAGGGTGGGCCGTGTGTCACGCTAAAGACCCTTTTGCCTAAGGACATGAAGAACTCATCCACACTGTCTTCCTCTGCGGGCATCTGCCTAGTGTCTGTGTATGGTTCCAGGACTTTCCACTGCCGGGGACTTCATACTTCAACAAGGAGCTACAACATCTTGTACTAATGACTGCAGCATCCATCACTCTGCACTAGTAAAAAAGACTGAGAGAGAGGAAGAGAGAGAGAGAGAGAGCGAGAGAGAGAGAGAGAGAGAGAGAGAGAGAAGAAAGAAAGAAAGAAAGAAAGAAAGAAAGAAAGAAAGAAAGAAAGAAAGAAAGAATGAGAGAAAAAGAGATCCAAGAAAAGTAAGAAACACAAAGAGAAATAAAGAAGGAAAATGCGAGAGAGAGAATAAGAGAAGGAGAAAACAAAAAAAAAGGAAAAAACACCTTCAATTTACACTGCATTGACTCCAAGAGCACTGATTTCAAGATGACAATAACCATTTGGAGTGTTTCCAAGCTTTTAATGTAAAATACTTCAGGCTTATTCCATTTCTACATAACTTACAAGCCTCATCTGTCATTTCAGAAAGATAGATGGGCACTCTGTTCTATTCTGTCAGCATCACTCCACAACACTGCAAACGCCCTATGAAATCTGAAAATTCTACAAAAAAAACTCCAACCTTACATATTCATAGACAACACTACACAAAATCTAACCTCACATCATAAAGACAAAACAGAATCGATGATGCATCTTTCATTACTGATAGTTTTTCCTTCTTTGATGCAACATTTTTGCAAGACAGGATAAGATGAGAGAGAGAGAGCAAGAGAGTGAGCGAGAGAGAGAGAGAGAGAGAGAGAGAGAGAGAGAGAGAGAGAGAGAGAGAGAGAGAGTTTTTGGTGTATGTGTGTGTGTTGCGTGTTGTTGACTGCTGAATGCTTTCTAGTTTCCTCCTCCCAGTTGCATGGTCTTCCTTTAGACATGGCATAATCTTGCTATGGCAGTTCAGGAGACCATATGGTAAGAATAAAAATGTGGCAAAGAAAAAATATGGAGCGCTGAAATAGTAAAGTAGAGAAAAACTACTCATAACAGCCAAAGCTCAGAGACTGCAGATCATTGTGCTGATGATGCATTTCTCTTAACCCACTCTCTGGAGCAGGCTGTGCCTGGGTGTGTGCGGGTGTGTGCGTGCTCAGGGGTGGGTCAGGCCTCAGAGGCAGTAGATTACATGTTGCCTAGAAAAATAAGTGGACAGTGATGAGGAACATACTCTGAACAAAGATGATGACAATGACAGTGGAATCACAGAAATCAACACGAATGTCATCAAGCAGGGAAAAAAGACTGCCTTGAGGGATTTTTTTTCTCCACACCAATCTGATTCTAGCATGGAAAAGACAAACTTCTAACCACCAGAGGCCTCATTTATTAAATAACTGAATGCATAGATTTGATCTTGAAATTATTGTGCATTACAAATTTGATGATGTCTTCTGTCTGACACAGGAAATTGTTAATAGTCCCAGTGTTGTACAAGCAACACAGTGTGTGATTTATGAATACCATGTTAGTGCTACCAAAAGTAATCTGTGAACGTGTCAACACAATAACACATTAACAAGTGCTGACAAATTGAAATAGAAGCACCATTATTTTTTGCTTTTAATGCTCTCAACATTTTCCATGTTTGACCCTTCAAACAATCTGGAGAAGAGAAGGTTAAACCCCAGCTGACTGCCTCAAGAACATACAATGTAAAGAAGAATACAAATTCTAAGAATACAAATTAATTAAACATCTAAACTGATTAACTAGGTGAGGCTATATTGAGCCAAAGCAGTGGGTTTGCTGTAACAACAATGCTCCATTTTAAAATCACGGTAAAGTGAAGCTCATGTGGTTTCAGGGATGGCTGTGGTTCTTAGTTAATTACTCGGTTTGGGTTATGGAAGTAATTGGTCTCATTTCTGGTTCAGGCATGGGTTTCATTGATGCTGCTGCAGGTTTGGAAAATTTGACCCATGTGTGTTCACATGAGCTATTACCTCATGAAAGTGCTCCTCTTTTCCCCCTTTTCCTGTTTTCTCTCCCATTTCATAAGGTCAGTCATGGCATCTGGTTTATAAGGAGTCAAAGTACAGCATATGCAGGAGGCAGTAGTCATGTGTATGACTGAAAGTTCAGATGTCAAACGATGTTCTATTCTCTGTCTACATGGAATTTTTGTTTAGCACTGAGGAGAGTCTAATTGTTGTGCCTTAACAGTCAGCTTTGTTAGTCAAAAGTTCTTTCGAAGATCATCCCAGGGCACGCCTATCTCTGGAATAAAACTGTAAATGCATTTATTAGAAGAGATCACAGAGCCCATGAAACTACTTAATGTGACCAAAAAAGCATGATGTCTCATTTAAAGCAACAATGTATCTTAGCCATGGTTAGTCTTAGCCTCGGACACTCAAACTATGCTTACACAGAGCATTTGATATCTGCTGTATTCTAAGCTGGCTCAGCTATCATGATTTTATCAGCTGTTTTATGACTGACTGCACGTCCATATTCATGCACCTCCTTGCAGCAGATGTTATCCATCTGATGGGAAACAAACCTTTGTTTATCAAGATCACTAGTATCAAGCAACTGACAATTAGTATTTTAGAAAAAAATAACTGCTAAATTGAAAAACAATTAATGAAGCTAATTAAAAGCTATTAAGGAGTTTTAGCTGATGCATTAACAAGTTAGCACTGCATGTCTCTGGTAAGCCTAATTTATCACTTCTTTTCCTCACAGAGAGAGGGGCATAATGGCAGGACCAGAATGGCACTTTATCTACTTCAACTAATGTAATGCATTAGAGTGGGAACTGTGCAGCCATTTTAACATCCAGTCAAGTACCAACTGGACAACAGACCTTAAAACCTGGCTATCCAAAACTGGCCCCTGGCAAGGATGCCACGCAGATGATTCGGATTCAGATTTTAAAAAATAATAATAATAATACTTTTGATTTTAAATAGTATCTGGTCAACAAATGCAAAAGCATAAAATATGTTTACTACTCACTTGCACAAAAATCACTTTTTATCAGTTTTATAAAATGTCTTAAAATGTGCAAAAAACTGACTGAATAGCTTTGTTCTATAACTGCAATGTTCTGCAATCTATATGTTTTGACAGTTGAGCTTGTGGTTGCTGAAGAAGAAAAAAGAAATCGGTATGCCAGCACAAACCAGAGATAGTCTCGTAAGTCTTTAGATTTAGGGTTGCCAGCTGCCAGTAACCGGACAGTCTGGTCACATAAAAAATTAATCAGAATTGCTCCTGGTACATAAAACCGTACAGATGTTACAAGTAGACACAAGGAGGAAAACGTAATACAAGAAACATGTAGGATATAAGCCCTTGTACAGATGCAATACTCCATTCTGACTGTGATAGAAAGTTCTGGGTGAATTCAAGGTGTTTTAAAACTTTTTAACCTCTGACACTCATCATGGATGGAGCCAGTCTCCTTTCTGAAAGTCAACTGACGTCAAAGGCCTGTGTGCTCACACTGACCCATCAGGACCACTGCTGCTTCTAACAGCATGCTGACATCTCAGCTGAAGTGCTCAAGCAAGGACAAACATCCTCAGAGGCTACAATCTAACATCTACTGCCTGACCCGCACTTCTCAGAAACCTCCTCAGGGGCACACACACACACACACACACACAAAGTGTAGCATAAAAGCCACGCTTGGCTTGTGACACCTTTTCCCCACCTGTGTGTAGTAGCACTTGTCAAAAACAAAGCTTCTGCTTCTTTGGATAAGTCCCCAGAATGCATCTCTGTCTGACCATGCCTGAGCATCTCTAAAATGCACTACATGTACATTCCCTGGTTCCTATATGACTCCTCATTTCTGATATCACTTAAAAACGCAACTTGAAGGCAGAAAAAGTAATTCAATAATAGTAAAATAAATAAATAAACACAAACACACACACACACACATAAGCCGCATCACCCTCAGGGTTGCAGGGGGGTGCTGGAGCCTATCCCAGCAGTCATTGGGCGGAAGGCAGAATACACCCGGGACAGGTCGCCAGTCCATCGCAGGGCAGACAGACAGACACACACACTCACTCACACCTAGGGGCAATGTAACATGTCCAACTGGCATAACTGCATGACTTTGGACTGTGGGAGGAAACCAGAGAACCCGGAGGAAACCCATGCAGACAAATCGAGAACTCCATACAGAGAGGACCCCAGTCGCCCAGCCAGAGAATCGCACCCAGGCCCTCCTTGCTATGAGGCGACAGCGCTACCCACCGCGCCACTGATACACACACACACACACACACACACACACTTTTTCTTTTGTATTTTTCTTGCTTTCAACAGTGTTCCTCAATTCTCAATTCTCAAATAACGTATCCACTGTAATCGTTTCTGCAGTTTTTTACCAAGTGGCTTTTTTATTTCTTTACATTTTTTAAATCAAACTTTTCTTAGAATCATTCATTCTGATTCTGAGATTTTTGGTTTATTTTGACACAAACAGATGGTTGATTTTTAATATGTACTCTCTCACGTACATGTTGATTTTGATTGGCATTTACCTGACAGACATGTAATAATACTGCAGTGGCAAGGAGAGATCAGCACACTAATCTGCCATGGTGGCTATATAGACAGGACCTAATTACCATGTCGCACATTGCATGACTTAGCACGGTTACTATTTTTTTTTTTTAGTTTTTCTTCAAACACATTTTGCAGTACTGATGTTCAGAGTCCTAAACAGTAATTGCATTCTTTTGCCATGATTTATGTATGATATATTTTCATAATATGCAATGGTTAACCGTGACCGAATGCAACACTACATGGTTGATTTCTTATTGCCATTGATTGCTACTGGGGTTTTGATCCCAAATCAGCACACCAGCTCTGCAGCTAATGAGTCTGAACTCTGCCTGAACTGCTATCAGTTTCATTACAGCGATTACGATACTAATTGCTCCACTCAGATCATTTGGTTAATTGGTTGATTGTTTAAATAAGGAAATCTTTTAAGTAGTGCAGAATGATGCCCACCGCAGTAAAAGGATATCTGATCTACTTCAGGCACACTAAGAAAAGGGTGCTTAGCCAAATGTTGAAAATAAAAGTAACATGTAGATATCCAAACTTCTTTCATTCTAAGTCCAACCATGCAGCAGGTATGGCTATGTGTTACATTTATAAGGATAATTTTCACTGTTGAATCTAGATCAGAGAACTACTACCACTACAGACAGATAGACCACTAGACACACAGACAGATATAATTGTATATAGCCAAAACTTACACAGAGTCCAGTAGTTTTAGTAAAAGTAAAATTGATTAAATTGTAGAAATGTCAATATTGCATGTAGTATTTCTTAGAACTATTAACTGAACATCATACAAAGGCAAAGAAGAAGGGATGTAATGTAGCTGCGCACAGTCTAAGGTCACTGCTAAGCGTGGCATTAATGATCTAGAGTCATCGAACATCAGTACCTGACCTCTCAAATGCTTTACATGCAATCAAATATATAATATAAATGCATAAAGAAGAGCAGGACATATAAGCTGAACAATGTTCTGCTTTCACTACGCTAATGACCGCATTTGATCCTACTTAAAACAGTGTGTTCTCAGTAGGCTTGTTACAGAACAGGTAGAATAGGCATTCCAGACACAGAGAGGTGAGAAGATTAGAGTGAAAAGACTAATGATTAGATTACTTCAGATCTTACAGGGTTGGAAACAGCCTCCAGCTAAATGTGGAGCAATTTCCTGCTCCACTGATATTCATGAAAAAGATTACTTGATACAAGCCAGCACACTGACACATAAGCAAAGGACATACACACACACACACATACACACACACACACACACACACACACACAATTCATGGAATTAAGTAGTTAATTGAGTGACTGTGTGCTGATGTCCCCCATTTCCCCACTCTCCTCAGAATTCTCTCTCTCTCGACACGTATCTCTCCATTTATCTTTCTTTCAATTAGTAAAGGACCTCTTCAGTGAAGATTTGCTTCCTGTCCCTACAAGGGGAAATTTCAGAAAATAAGAATAAAAAGGTGTGAATAAAACATATTAGAAGAAATAAATAAAATGTGATGCGAAAAATATTAGTAAAACAATCTAAACAATGAAACAGATTGACAGACTACACCAATTTAGGCTCGAGTGACTTGTGTATAAATGAGATAAAAAAAAAGCACCAGCTGATATACGTTACATCATACTGAATCCCTGTCACAGTATCAAGCAGCAGCACCCTCACCTACTTATTAAACGTTTGGTGTTGGTTTGTAGATGGAAATGTGTACAATGGGGTTAATCAAATAAATATTTCTCTCTACAGTACTACATACAGTAATGCAGCAATGTATATGAGCACTGCTAAAATCATTAGCTTTTTTAATACATGGCTGTATAGGTATCAGCATGACTTGGCTTAACAATGTTCTATCATTGCAGTAATTAGAGTGACTTGGTCATGTTTTCTTCTCTTTGTATGTTTCTCTTTGTAGTGCATGAGCTGTTAAAGGTGGAGGGATATAAATGCAGCTGTTCTAATCATCTGCACTGGGAATAAGAGAGGAGTTCATGACCAACACCACACAATTATTATGCACTGTTTATACTGTGCATGGCGTGCACACACACACACACACACACACACACACACACACACACACACACAAACACACCTCACTTTTATCACAGAGATGAAGGATGTGTGAACCAGTCAGAGTGCTTCAAAAACAACTCAGATCCCCTTTCACTCAGTTTTTGCTCTTATCAGCTGCTGATGAGGCGGGTGAATCAGTCACACTGCTATAAGCACAAAAACGTTGTCAGAGACAAGAAATACAAAAACATTCTGCCTGTGTCAAATCCTTTAGGCAACTGAGGAACTGGCTGAAACGCACACATGATCTGTTTCTCCTGCTTGAGGCAGCGGAAGAACAGGGTGAATCAGTTAATATGATACAGACAGACACACACCCCCCTGAATGTATCCATCACACACACACACACACACACACACACACACACACACACACACACACTCTAACCTACTTATCAAAGTATGAAAATGAAAGTGTAAAGAATATTTTATCCACCAAAGCTTCTAACACTGGCCAGTCAAAATGTATTAAATGCAAGGCACAGCTACTTCACTGCTATTAAAGCCTCAAAAGAATGTCAAACAATGCCTCACATGCTCTACAGTATGAACCACATTTATTAAAATTATAATAATATGCATCAAATATGCATCATATATTCTTGCTTCCATTAGGCATAGCAAGATCTAATTGTCACTGTGAGCTATGCACCTCCACCCAAGGACCATCACACAGTAAACTATGATGGCTTGCAAACATGCACACACACACACACACACACATCTCTGTATTAATTACAGCACTGATGTGAACCAAAAGTGGAACTACTTGGACCATGAAACACAACATAGGACGCATCGCATAACCCAAGAGAACAGACATTGCCAGAGCGGCCATGGTTTGTCGTTACCTGGACTTTTTTGTCGCTGAGGTCAAGGTTGATATCTGCTCAATGGATCAGTTGCCTTTTTTGCAAAGTCCTCTCAACCCCTCACATAGTGCTTTCGTCTCGGCCTGCACTTAAATCACACCAAGTTGTGATGTCAGTCTCCAAAAGTTCACTTGCTGGAATACCCTTAGCAACCCTGTGTATGTCTTGTCAGGTTATCCTTAGCTGACCCACTGTGATCCTGTGACTAAACGCATACTAGAAAGTTCTCTCAGCTCAGCAGATGGCATCTTGTATCAACAGTGTGTGACGTCAAGAAAGACTCAGGTAGCTGTAGAAGGCAGCAGGAACCAAACATCAAAACAAACACACACACACACAGAAAGCACACGAAGGGCAGTTCAGACAGAAAGTACAGATGCAAAACGACACAGGAGGTCACCAAAGGTTCCAGGACACAAACATTCCCTGCTGCGAGCAAAGGCAAATTTTTCCACACACATACACAGCAAGATGCTCAGATGATCTGCATTCACACAAACTCTTTGTGCTACTCAGAACTTTACTTAGAGCAGTAGGACATAAGGCTGGGAAAGATTTTGGGGGCAGAATGCTCAAGAGGTAAAAGGGCAAATGTGACCATCAACCAAACAATGTTTTATGGCACACAGCAAAATTTCATATCAAGGAAGTCAGAGCAGTAGTTATTGTAAAAAGTTTTACCAAGGTAGCCAACAGGACTAGTATTACAATGTACAACAGTACTAGAGATACAATACTGTAGCTTTGACCATATAAATGCTATGAACCAGTGAGTTATAACTATTTCACACAGCTTTTTTAAAACAACATCAAAACCCTGGTATGGCGAACTATTAACACCCCTTACTGTCAACATTATGTGGGTTATTGTTCAAAACAACCAAATTATCCTCTTTGATGCTTCCTTAAAAATATTTTCATATGTGACAGGTCAGAGTTACTTAGGTGAAATCTCATTAGGTGCCAATACTGCATCAGAAAGGATAACCAAGAGCAATAAAGTTGATGTAACCTGTACCACAACCACAAGCTCTACTCCTGGAGTGAGTCTGAGCTTTTAAGGAATAGACTTAAAAACTAACATTTTAACTAACATTTTAACTAAATTTTAACGGTTACACATGCTAACCGAAGCGTACTTGTTCAGTCTACAGGGCAAAAGGATGGGGACTCACATGCCTACCAGGTATCATTTAAAATTTTAATATTAATACAAATTCTAAATTTCAAAAACTTCAATACCAATACCTGAATGATGTTTTCTCAATGCATTCTTTGAAATTACAAACTGAATCTTTGCTTATTGGAACAAAAGTATGTATGAATGGGCATATTTCCTGACTGCAACAGAATGCATACCAATCAATCATCAGAAGCACTGACATTAATAGCCTGTATATAGAATGCAATTTATACAAACAATCAGCAGTCTAGATATAGGCAAGCTGGCACACTGACACTGTTAACACCGACTATTTAATTATTTAAACAAGGCACAGAATAACTGGATTTTTTGATATCTGATAGTATTGGAGTGTTCATCATAAAAGTATTTAATTTCTAACCCAGACCAATTAGAGTGCACTCTAAGAATAAGGAGACCACAGCATCATTGCTAATGAACAAACAAGGGTCTTCTCACACAAAGAAGTGTTTCTGATTCCATGTGAGTTGGACACAAAGAAAAGCTGCTCAGTTTCTCACCATGTTTGTTCAGTACTCTGTGCATAACGCGTTACTTCGAATAAAATAGCTTTGCTGATAACTGCCCAAAGACAGAACTGTCTATAGAGTCGGCATTTCATGGAATGTTTTCATATAGTGTGAGTATATAAACCATATGTTTCATCTATACATGACAGACAACAAACACATGGCCTAACTCACCCAAGAAAAAGATTTCTAAAACCACAGTGTGTGCCTGGAGCACATTTAACTACCCAAACAATAAACCTCAAGAAGACAAAATTCACCAGAGAGTTGCTCGGATGCTTCAGCTGTGGGGTAAGATTCCTGCAGTTAACATGCTACAGAAATGTTGAAAGACACATACTGAAGCTAGTTGGTTAGTTAATGCACATCATTTAAAATCAGCTAGATTTTAATTAATTAATTGTTGAGGTACATTGTGCTCATTTACACTACTACAACAACTACGTAATTACTTACAACAATCATTTACAACAACTACTTAATTCTACATAGGTAATTCATTATGGTATTGGACTTGGCTTTGGCAAGCATTTAAAAATATGTACTTGTACCAAAGCTCATCTGAAATGTACTTGTATGTATTAGTCAGAAAAAAATTGTATTGATACATCACTGAAGCTAAAATTCTATGCTTCCCATTAAATTCATCACTAATAGCTACAACAAATGTACTCTCATGTTGTTTGACAAAAATGAAATGAGAGACCTGATAATTAAGAAAAAAGTTGCAAAGTACAGCAATATCTTCCCTAAACAATCATGTCTCTTGCCGTCCATTTTTCCAAGCCAGGAACTACAAAACAGAGGAGTCCTCTGGCACCATCACAGACCTGATAATTGAATATTGATCACCATTAATCACTTGAGGGACATGGACAGATTTAAGGGTACGTGTGGCATATTTTGGAGTGTGGTGTGTACTATGCAAGGTCATACTCACAGCTAGCGCAGCATGCTAAAGTGCTAAACCATTCGGTCTTGTCATTGTGATGAATAACTTTTAAAGTGGGTTTGTAGCTGACTGTGCTTAGGTTCAGGAATAAGACACAAAGCCAGATTAATTTACACAGCTTGAGACTTCCACGTTAAGATAACTAGCATAACCTGGCATAGCATCTTATAAGCCAAACAAAGAGAAAGCAATACATGGATTGAAATGTTTAATGGCATTTGAATAAATTCACATATAATAAAGTCACATTCAACTCAATCTACTACAAACAGCTAAATGCTTTAAGAAGCAAAGGTTAACATGATACAAGGTGCTCTACATATAGTGCCCCAATATTGTCAACATACTAAAACATCAAAATCATGTTATCTTTATTATTTTGGGAGCTCAGTTCTTGGATGAATTGTGGAACTATTGACCCGTTTTATTATTAATTTCTGAGTCCTCCAAAGCCTTTTAACTCAAACATGCTTGCTTAGCACAAACTGCAAACTTTTTTAAGATGGGCCCAGAAATGTAGTCATCAATTCACCAGTTGGGGAATTTCAACATTTAAGTGCCTACAGCATTAATTCAATTATTACAACATTCAGATGATTGCATTGAGACTGAGCATAATATTGAGGAGCATTGGCTAAACCTCCTGAAAAGGAGCCTGGGATCTCAATAGAGAAAAATGTGAACAAAGAAGTCAACTTCAATTATTTCTTCTGGTATTTATTGAACCAAACCATTTTCAAGACATTTTTTATGGCTGTGGAACCTCTTCAGGTAGCTTCAGCAGAGACTGTAGGACAGTATTTTTCTTTAAATAAATTCCTAGGCACAGCACTATCTGTGAAAAGGCTTGTTTAAAGAATTCTACTTTACATTCAACAAGAAAACAAAACCTAATGTTTGAAATCCTGGAACAGTCCTGTAAATACTTCAGAAGAAACCTTGCACACTGCCCCGTCACAATAGCATTGCTAACCATAATTACAGGTAATAAGCATTATTATGTTCTCAATACATATATAACCAAAGAAAGATGCTTGTTGCCTTAAGCCTTTATTTGGGTTCAAATGGAATGTGCTCTTAATTCATGTTTATCCAAGAAAATACCTGCAGACACTTTCTTTTCAAAAGCAGTTTGCTACAGAATACAGATCTCATGCAAAGACAGGAATGACATGGGTTGCAACATGCAGATAAAACAGTGGCAGGATCCCTTCAGCCACTTGGCTGATTTAGGAATGGTGAGAATGTGGTAGATATTTTACTGTGATGTGTTTCCCTGATTATTCCTGCTGACTACCATTCACTCACTCTCTTCTACTGTCTGCTTCAGCCACCTTTTTCCTCGAACATGTCCCAGACACCAGATACACAACTGCGACTGTCTTTTAATGGTAAAAGACTTCTGTATTACAGCCAGACTAAACATAGAGGCAACATGAAAGAGGAAGATGAGAAATGGGTGGACAGGACAGAAAGAGAAAAAAAAAAAAGGAAGAGAAGAAGCAGTAGAAAATAATGGTGGCACATCAGCATTTGTAATTTCCTTCCAGCTGTGGTTGTGATTTAGCTTGCCTGCACAAATTCCTCTGATTTACCAACATATAATTATTCAAACCAGATTCTGTAAATAAAGCACGTAAAGCATCTGGAGTTATGCTCCTACATTACCCACAATTACCAACTAATAGAATCTCCCCTACCCCAACCCTCCAAGCTGCTCTATTCTTGGAACTATATTAGTAGGTATGTGAGAGGCTAACCATAATAATTCACTGTTAAATTATTATATCATTACTATGAAACACTTCATTACCTACACTTCGGTGCTACTCTAATGAAAGAGCAGCATTGCTATTCTACTAATCAACCACGTCAACACATTTCAGGAAGAATGTATTTGCACATGGTATTATTAAAGACGTACATATTTTAACTTCAACACATTTTAACTTCAATTAAAAGTTTAAGTGGGTCTGTATGATTCAAACCTGAAAATAAAATGTATGGTTTTGTGAAAAATCAAATGTACATAATTTTCCATGTGCTAATGTAGTCAATCATCCAAAACTTAGTAGCAAAATTCATAGAATTGGGCTCCCCTTCTTCAGTTAGAGAATTCAAGATTAAAGGTCATTTATAAAAAGAAACAACAGAAATTGTGAATGTAATCTGTCTCAGTGACATGCATGCATATGATGGGTTGAATTTTGTCACACCTGTTGTCTAAAGGGAAATTTTTATAATAACACAATAAGTCATATTGTATCCTAAACCACATGGACAAGTCTGTGTGAGCCTGGATGCAGAGCAGGTTGAGTGAAGCTTTTGGGCTGTATTTATGGAAAAGATTTGGGTGGCAATTGACTTATTTGTTAGCAATGTAAGCCTCCTAGCTGTGAAATTTGGATGTCAAACTTATCTTGCCCGATCAACTACATCTTGGGTAGGCTGAACATTGTGCAAGTAGAGTTGCTATTTAAATCTTGAGTAACACATATGGCAAACCTTGTGAGCCTGTATAAGCTTACAAACTAACCTAGATCAGTTAAATGTCAATATGAAATTACTCTGAGCACACATGATGCTAAAAAGAAAATTCAATCTGATCCTCAAAATAAATTAATAGCTGTTTACCACAATGACTAAGACTATTTACTCACTCTGTACTGTTTTGTGCCATAATTCTAGAGACCTAGAGGGTTTTAGGCAGCACACTAGAGGGCTGCTCACATGCTTAAATTTGCTTGTATATCAAGAAAATTACAGTTTGGTGTTCAGCGGAAAATGACGTCTGTTTTGACCATGGGCCACAGTCATTAGAGCTAAATTACACCAGAACAGTAAAGAGCCTCATATGAGACATTATCCACACCAAGGCTAAAACAAAAGCTTCACACAAGGAAGCCATTCACCATCTTCTAATGCTAAAAAAAGTCAGAAAAAAAACGGAATAAGTACGCAATAGTTACCGTGTTATATTAGAAAGGAGATAGATGAAAACCACACCAGCAACATCTGACTTTCTGAAAGTGTATTGGGTCTACTAGTGGGCCTCATATCTCAGGACTTTTCCATTACAAAGCCCTCATCTGGTGCAGCATAGAACACTTCACAGCATGTTAATGCAGTTTAGCTACAATAATACACCTCTTTTTCATTAACTTTCTTATGGGGCTTGGGCATTAAATGAAAGGCACAAAAAAAGTGATGAAGCTTCATGTAATGGTTGTGAGGTGGACACACTTTTCACAAGCTGTAGCTCTGTGGCAGTAGTGTTATTTACAGAGCAGAGAGTAATGACTAGAACACAGCCTGCTGTTTTATTACCATGAGGAGGACTGTCAGAAACACATTTATCACCATAGGCCACAGTGAGGAAGAGAAAGACTGAGAAATTCTATCATTAATGGATAGGCCAATAATGGACAGGTGGGCAGTCTCCACTATGATCTTTCATGAAAGACTTCAAACTGTGAATGCTGTTTTAAAGGCACAGTAATTGAGTTCAGAAACACAATATTAAAGGAATGGCTGTTCCGCAATAAGGGATAGCATTCAAGTTGCGCTGTAGGTTCTGACTCGCCACCCATAACAAATGTCTGACTGTGTGCCTTGCATTGTTCTGAAGCAGACAGGCTATTGAGAGCATTTCCACAAGAAAAGCTCATAGTCGGGGAAAATGAACTTTTCAATTTTCAGCAACACCCTCATGGTTTCGTCTTGCTGTGTGTCTAACAGAAGCCTGGATGGAAACAAAAGGGACTGATTGAGCTCTACAGGCACTAAACACAGTCAATCAGCAGGAAACTCAAGTGGAGTGCAGCAGCACACTGTACACTATATGCTATTGTCTGCTGGGCCTCCATTGATGTGCTAATGGAGCTCTATAGACAAAAAGGTACACAAACAAATATCAACTAGACCAAAAAAGATCAAATGTCCTTCAATCAAAAAACAGAGATGGAGTTAGAGAAGCTAATCAGTTAAAAAGCATAATAACAAGGTGTTTAATGTGGTGTAACAATGCATCCTGTTGTTGTGACATCACAATGCAAAACAATGTGCACGGTCATGAATGTACATTCTGTTGTATCACCTACTATTACATTGCTTGAATAAAAAAGTGACATGAAGACCACTACTAAGAAAAAGTGACAAAGAAAAAATAATTGATGAAAATTAATAAATGAAACGGACAACACACAAATCTTGTTGAGCACAAACAAATGCCCAGTTCCATCACAGATGCCACAAAATAGGATAATAAAAAAAGTTTAGTTTTTCTTCTGGGGGGATTTTTTCATCTCCTGTTTGAATACTTAATTCAAGCAGTGTTATCAAATGTAAGTAAGTAATGAGTAATCGTAGTCTTTCTTTGTTTAATGGGCCTACATCCTGCATTATATTTAATTTTTTCCTGAGGTTCAATTATAACATATGTGTGGGTTTATGCACCAAAAAAATTCATATCCCTTTTTAAATGACCATTCACAATGTCTCTGTATCCCTAAGAACAAAACCTGTGCCTTCAAGATTGACATATGCAATATATGAGATTTGTTCTGATTGGCCCTATATTGTGTCCCTTCCATTCAAAAGGCAATCTAGATGAAGCACTTCTTATAACTTCAGCATGAATGAGCGAGGCTAGAATGCTGTAGGCTGAACATATGTATGTATGTAAATGTGATGGTTTATGACATCACAAAAAGAATTCAAAAACAGCCTGCTTTTACAGCTTAGTTTCCATATACAAACTGCACAGACAGTTTGTTCTGTAACTTTAACAACGTTTACTTACAGCAGCAAAATTTTCATGATATGGACCCTTTAAACAATGCATGAGAGATCCTGTGCCAAGCTTCAGTGAGCTACAGGCAAAAAAACTGATACATGGACCAGTATTATAAGAATAGAATAGAATAGAATAGAATAGAATAGAATAGAATAGAATAGAAAAGAATAGAATAGAATATCCATCAAATAGAACAGAACAGAATGGAACAGAAAAGACGTGATTAATACTGCACCACAATAAAATTCCTACCAGCATTTAATTTAACCTTGGCAAATAGGAACAGCAGATGTGTGCTAGGAAGCACAGGAAATCATACATTATAGAAAGTGCTAAACAGCTCTGTTCTTCACTAGTAAATACTTCCTAATGCCTCCTGAAGCTCAGGAAAGCTCACAAACACGCACACACACCCCTCACCAAACACTACATCCTTACCATATGTCAGTGGAACATTCCAGTGATACATTATCTGTATATATATAAATGGCACCGAGGTGAGGGAGTGTCAATTTCCTCAAGTTGTGAGTACTCTCTCTCTCTCTCTCTCTCTCTCTCTCTCACACACACACACACACACACACACACACACACACACACGCACACACACACACACACACACACACACACACGCACACACACACACACACACACACACACACACACACAGAGGAAGAACCGCTTGACTCTAGCAGACACACCAAGAAAGGAATGGCTAAGCAGTATGTAACTGCTTTTAAATCAATACTGTGAAAGCAGAGCAGAAAGCTAGAATGTCAAATCTCTGCCTGCCTAATCTGAGTCAGCCTCAATCATTACTCTAGGTTTAAACATCTCTCTCCCTCTCTCTTTCTCTCGATTGAATATTATGTGTGTGTGGGGTTGGGGGATGTGTGGAGATGCTGGGGAGGAAGCAGGTATTGATCAGGCTGTATTGATTAGTCCAGATCATTATGGCTTAAATACATACTGGACTAAGCCTTATGTCACACCAACAGAACCACCCTGGATCATTAAATGAATGGCACTGAAATCTGTAGCACTACAAAATACTGTAACTTATTATTCATTAAATAACTGTGACAGATTGCGGTAAACCTTTATGACCTCTATAGAGGTGTTAAATAAAGGGCAAATGAGGCAAAAAGATAATTAAAGCCACTGAGGGTGACTAGGTTTGAGGTTGACTAATTAGGCCTGATGGAATACTGTTTATCAGTGAATGCAGTCTGTGCGCCCTGCGCTGGCTTTGGAACCCACTATAATATACCACAGGAGGCAGTTCTAAACCCTGAGCTCCACTAATTAGCTCTGATGTGATCACTGCAGGCAGACTGTTTAATCAGCTCTGAGGATGAGGCTGATGGCAAAAGAGGAAGGCCAGAAAAAAAAAGGCACAAATGCCCCTCGGTTTTTCAAGTCTGCGATCAATGCATCAGACCGGGACATTCTGACAATCTCAGTTGAAACAATAGAGCCTGAAAGACATACAGACATATTAACTCTTTAATGCTGAAGCTATTCTATTCCTGCCTTATAATATGGTGTCCTTTAATAACTTGATCTCAATGTTTATGTTGTATTTATTCTGACATAGCAATTCAAAAATCGGTTCTGAACATGTACACACTAAGAAAAACAACCATGTGTTTCTTTTATGCAGTGGTAGATAACACAGTAGAAATGCCAATTACCTGTGTAGAACTATTCTCAACTAGCCTGGTAGGGGATTTTAATGAGGTAGAAGACATAAGCAAAAATTCTGAAAGTGTCTGAACAAACAATATGGGTAATTATAGGTATAACATCTGAAATTATACACTCCATTAAAAACACAGACGCAAATACATCCAAATCATGTATATGAGCTTTAACTACTTTAGGTTGTTTGTGCAGTAAACTGAATACTTATGCTGTTCTCCAGTACAGCTCTACAGAGTGCTTTTCAACACCCAGCATATTAAGTGACAGTACAGATACATGTATATGGCATCAAGTATTAAAATGTAGAATAGGTCATTAAAATACACAGGATTATCAAAGTCTATATATCATATCTTGAACTTCATTAGCCATGGTCATCTGCATGTAGTCAGTGCAGGCAGATTAAGAGTTTATCAATTACGTTAAGGAGGATGTTCAGAGTGGAAGCTGTAATCCTAATCTAAGGCTGTAAATTAGACTGAGATAATCCAGCACAGAGTCACGACCAAAAGACACACTCACTGCAGCCACAACAAGATGAGCATCGGTCTTCGTGAGGTGATCTTGATATAATGAATCTAGTGATAAGGAAAACTGAAAATCCACTGAAACATATAGATCCGTGGAGACGAAAAGCAATAAAACCTTCATATGGTGCTTAGAACACATATTTGAGTGTGTGTTTAAGACTATAATCATTGGTTACAAATGATCATATTTTATTACTTTATGTATTATTTATTCACTTTAATAACATTGGATACGCTGGGCTGCTGTATAAAAAAGTGCATTTTATTCATTTTTGCAGCCGTAATCCAAAAGAAAAATTTCCAATGAATGCTAATTCAGGTAGATTTTGGTCACAGTTCCATTTGCTACATAATTTTATAAACGTTTATGTATCGTTATAGTTATTGGCAGGTATGTTAATGAATGCCCCCCTCCCCCACACCCCGGATCCTATATTGGCACATCCTTTTCAAAGATTAACTTCCGGTGCCTTCATTCCATTCTATGACATTCTGCTCTTACATAAGACCAGAATAAATCTGCTTATGATATTAAACTTCACAGAGAAATTCATATAGTACTATTGTCTTATTATCTTTGGTCAAACAGGCATTTCTCAGACATTCCTGCAGACATGTGAAACCAAATAAACCAGACAACAAGCCTGTTTTGTGCGAGAGTGTATTACTAAGCAGCACACATAAATCAACATGAAGGTCATAAAGCAGGTGCAGAATTTGACCTGCTGACCCCCTGGGCCGAAAAGGTGATGAATCACCTTACCCAGTGAGCACAGTGATGGGAGCAGAGCCCATTTGCCCCCTGAGTGTGAGCATTATTGAAGGTTAGAGACAAACACATGGGCGTCATCTTCACCTCTGACATCCTACTACCAAACATCCTTTTTCTGTGCTGTTTTTCCATTTTCCTCTAATTACCCCCATCACAGCTCTTTTTCCAGCCGCACTCTCCTCTCCATGTTTTCTGTCCTCTCACCTCTCTCACTCCTCTTTCTCCCTCCATTTTATCTTCCTCCACTTAGTGAACCACAGCCAAACTCAGCAACCCCACCTGAACCCAAGGTCACAGCCACAACACACAGCCTGTATATCTCTCTCTCCTTTTGTGCCTGTTGCCATACCCCCCCCCCCCCTCTCTCTGTCTGTCCTTCCCTCTTATCCTCTCCTCCAATACACCCCCCTCCACCCTTCTCTATCAGAAAACAGCAGTCCATTAGTAATCTGGCAAATAGAGCATTCCAGCAGGGTCATCGATGCCCTGCACAACCTAATGCTAGCATCCATGTATCTATCATTACGAAGCTGGAAACACTAATAAAGATGTGGAATAATGGAAGGGCTCCAGCCTCTTTTGGACCTCATTACTGCATACGTCTCTATTAGATTCAATCACTGGACAACATCTGGCACAGTGAGGAACACTGATCATTAACAACCACATAAAACTTTTATGACTGTGTCATTCAGGAGCCTGAAGCAGTAAATCAGTATGAAAATCCTAACATGGCTTAATATACAAGCTGTGGTTGGAAAATTAATGTTGCTTGTTCATATACTCAACTCACATGCAAGGAAAAGTTAAAAAAGTTAAAGTTTAAATCTGGTAAATGATAGCCAAGTAAAATCCTTGCCTTAGTTATGCATAGTATAAAAATGAACTATTGATGCAGTAAATGTGACACACAATGTCAGTTATCAGAACTTACTTAAAAATCTTTGCCCCTATGGAACGAATTATATTAGTGAAACTATAGATGGGAATTTCAGTCCCAGGATTTCTTTAAGGCACTGTTCTAAAAATATACAAAAAACTACCTCATTAGAATTCTTGAGGCTACAAGCTACTGCACACTGGACACATCAGGTGGACAACATAAAGTGTCCAACAAAATAGATAAACAGTAATTACTTTTTTACGGAAGATAACATTACTAGCCTGGTGGGCAGTAGCCTTTAGGTGGCTGCAGTAGTCTTTCAATGTTTCCCTCTTGGATGAGACCAGATTACAACCTTAAGTCAAAATTTAATATGTAGGCTCTATACTGCTATCTGGCAGAGTGTAACAAGCAATGCTGGGTTTTTACACTTTCATAACTATTTTGAAATTTGGACTCATTTCTAAGTGAAACATAAGAAAACAAGCAAAACATTTATTTAGCTAATCTGAAGTCTTTAGTAATTTCTGATTACTTGTATTGTAAGGGTTAAATGATGCATTCAGTCCATTCTGGCAATCTGCTTTAATCAAACAGGAGAATATATGTGTTTATTATATGATAAAAGTTTGTACACAAATTCCTAACATCCTAATATCTCCTAAAAGACCACTCTTGGCCGACAATGTAATCTCTTGAGAGTTTTTTCAGTCACAATTTATCTGTCTGGATGTCTGATTCACTAGACAGTGAACCAACACTGTCTAATCAAGTATCTGTTGCAAACTCAAGAAGACATCAGCAGAAGATAATTACCCTGTGATAGTACTACATACCAAATTGCCCCATGTACTACAGTCTATAACCTTTAGGTTCCAGATTACCCCTAATGCATGCCAGGGCAGTGAAAGTGCAGGAATGGTGAGACCAGCAGCAGCAATAATAGTAGCAGTGGCAGCAGACTGCTGTCAGATGAAAGAGTCATTAAGTCCCAGCAGGCCTCCTCACTTCCTCCTGATTAAAAGCTGCTTCACTCCACTTACCACTGGCCTGCTCTGCACAGCACTGCTTAAAGGAGATTCAAGTATATAGCAGTTATACCTGCTCATGCCTAGGAAGATCAAACCTAGGCATAATTGCATAAACAAACTGTTGGTTAAAAAGGTATAATGAATGAATACAGCATAATAAATTAAATGACCGCTCAGTATAATTATCATTTCCAAATTCAACACATACAAGGAAAAGGAAAAAAAAAAAAAAAAAAAAAAAAAAAAAAAAAAAAAAATATATATATATATATATATATATATATATATATATATACACTACTTTCTGCTAATACTACTTATCTATAATAAACATTTAAAAACAAACAAACAGAAAAAAAAAACCTTGACTGCATGCATGTCTGTGGGTGCTGGAAATGGTAAAGCAATGCAGTTTTACACTCTGGACCCTGATGTTTGTGCAATAAGCACTTTTGCATGGAATTTTGCAAAAGCATGTTGCTGGAATATTTACCAACAGAATCACACTAGTTCAAACGCTTAAGATATGTATGTGAGAAGACACAGCGCAAAATGTGTCTTGATGTGGCCACAACAGTTTTTTAAAAAAGGAATAGAATTACAAAACATTGGATCACTATGTTGTAATTGACAACAACTTCAATAATGTAGCTCTGCTAGAGACCTGCAAGGGCACAAACTTTGTCCAGACCCAAAACACCTTCATCAAAAGCTAAAAGCTAATAGCTACAAAAAAGTTACTTGGTTATGTAGTGATTCATAATCCGAATAATCGTTTATTCATTTCAATAATCAATGAATGAATCAATCTATCTATATATTGATTATTCAACTATCAAATTAGTCATTTGTTGCAGCCCTACTAGACAATACTCTCACTTTGCGGCCTATTATTCAGAGAAAATGATCTCATATTACAAACTAAACAGCAAATGAAATAACAACATTTTAAGGCAGTTTTTGGAATTTAGAATTTGTAGAAAGCAAAATCAATTCTGTTAGGCTATTGGGAGTCCCTCAGGCACATCTGACCACATTGTACAATTTAAAAATATTTGCACATGGGAAATGCTGACTAAAATCTAAAACTTTTAGGAGATGACGATTGCTAAGCAGTTTCAGTGAAATGGTTTCCAAGCAGTGATGGGTGATCTCTACCTTGTGCCTCACAAGCACACTGTAAGTAGCACAGTTTGAGTGTTTCAATTTACTAAGGCCAGAGCTAATGTTAATTTCAGGCGCTTCAGGGGTGCATATTGTGGTCACACTGTGGAACATTTTGTGCCTGCACTCATATATACACTGGGACCTATCAGACAGAACTAACTTATTCTTGCCACACTGTTAGCGTGATTAAATGTTGTTCTTTCTATTTACAAACATTACTAAGTACACGTGTAAAAGCACTACAGTAACTTATCCTGTTACAATATTGTAATATCAGTCAATTGTTGTAATCAAGGAAGATTTTGCACTGTTTGTAATTCTTGTTGACTCAATAATAAAATGCTATTTGAACGGCCTATGAATTTTGCCCAGCCTACCTGTTTTGTTGTTTGTTGAGCCTGTTTATCCTCTCCTGACAATATCAGGAGTATGGTGGTATCACTAGTGTCTCTAACCTAATTTTGTGTTTGGGTGCTCATCAAGTTTGCATACTAGGCGGTCAATTAGTAAATCCGAATTTACTCTGCTCGAGTGTCTCTTCATAGATACGTTCACCACAAGGAGCATGGAGATCTGGAGAATACAATCCAGCTTTTCATTAGCTGTGTTAAAAAGCACAGCGGTATATCAGTTATAATCAGTTATATACTTTTTCACATTTACTGCAAATATAATGTTTTTCACTTATGTAAAATGTTCAAAGGTTGCGTTATACAATCTAGCTTTTCATTAGCTGTGTTAAAAAGCGCAGTGATATATCAGTTATCATCAGTTATATACTTTTTCACATTTACTGCAAGTATAATGTTTTTCACTTATGTAAAATGTTCAAAGGTTACATTATATGTCACATCTCTTAAACCGATGTGTCATCTAGAATCCCAAGGTTTTCAGTTGAATATGACTTTGTCAGCTGTTCGCGCAAAAATTCACAAGTCTGCTAGTTCAATTTAGTTCTCAGTAATGATGAGAAATTACTGATAACTGAACATTCTGTAATCATCTTCCATGCACAACAACAACTTGTCATTGTTGCTTTATGTAGTGTTGTTTTCTGCCCCCTAGTTGCACACACAACTCTGTGATGACCCATTTTTTTCCCAACCTCCCTAGGTTTGATTAGTTGTGTTATGCAGGAACTTGAAATAAACATTATTGCAGTTCAATAATTCATACATTTTGACAAGAACTGAGATCTGTGTGCTACAGTCTTTTATTTGGCTGAATGAGATTTTTGACTTTTGAAGTTCTAGAAAGCTTGTCCAACTTTTCAACACACTTTGTGGGTAGAGCTTGGATCAATTTGTTCTGTTATGTTTTCTTGTGGATTTGATGTTGTGTATTAGCCTGGAGTACTGCAGACACCAGAGTAATGCAGCTAGACTCTAATACAGTCTAAGTGGAGAGCCTCTCTCACCTCTAATGCTGGTTTGCTATCAGTAATCAACAGTGTATGTGTCTGGGTACATGCACATAAATAAGATGCCTCTACTCTTCTTAATGATAATGATGATGACTGTATGGCATTAGACATAAATCAACATTAACGACCACTAACCCACTGTGGCTATTATGAGGGTATGTGTCCATGGGGGTTTAGTCTAAAATCACACTCTTGCACCTGATGTGGTTCTGATTATGATGAAAAATGACAGAAGGGTAAAAACACAGTTCTCACATGCATTTGTCTTAACTATGGAATGCTGGCCCAAACTCTTGCTCACATTCATCACACTAATTGGCTAAAAAAAGCTTTCATATATTCAACTGCTCCTTCTCCATAGATCATCAACCACAGAGTTCCAAGAGATGAACTCTATGCTAGACTAAGGATGATCAGCACTGGAAGGACTGGTAAAAAAAGTCTGTATTCCATGTGAAAAGATTCTTCAGGTCATGAGGAGTTTGAGCTCATGATTGCAAACTTGAAAGTGCACATATAAATATGGGTGGGCAATATGGCTACAATATAACATCACAGTACTAGTAACATCAACACTAGAAAGTAACCATGTTTTGGGCTAAGAAGGGTTCATTTGCAATTTTCTGACAGTCCCTAACACTGTAAACACATTGATATCATGAGTTGGGCATTCATCTTTTTCAAATAAAAGAACACAGAAAAGGCCAATTCCAGACATTTACACAATGCATGATATGCCTCAAATGTTCAATGTTATTTCACTGTGTTTAAAAAAAGTAATAAAAATCAACATTTAAAAAATTGTGAACCAGACTGAAATCCATGACTGATTTTCCATCAAGGTTAACCTTGAATTTGACTGTAAATATAATAGTTAAAAGGCGGGTGCTATGCACAGCACAAGACTAAATTAAAGTTTGGTGAATGTGTTCACATCTGCTCCCATGTGATGAGTAATTTAAAACATTGATGTAAAGACTATAATCTTGTGTATGTCACATACAGAGGGGGCAAATGCAATGACATGAAGCTAACTGATACTTCACAGCATAATGAATTATGGATAAACAGCAAATAGAAAAAAAGACACTAAATGTCTAACATCAGCAGACCTACAGAACAAATGTACACTGACTGTCTACATAACTGACACAATAAACTCATGAACCAACCCAAACGCGCACAATAAACAGGGAACAAAAAGGAAAGAAACAAAAAAAAAAAATCACACACTCACTACACGCACACGGATATACACACACTGACTGTGACAGTTGTCCTTTCACTGAGAACTGAGAGAACAGAAAGCCCCTCAAGACAAAATCAAGCAACTGCTCACAACACATTCATTTTGTTTCAATGTGTCAGATATTAAAACATATTCCTCATCCATTAAGGACTGTTATACAGAATGCATACAGTCCACATTCACAGGTTCATAATCACATCTATATTTAGGTTCACATAGTGAAGATCATACCATCATCTGTGTGTTAACAATTAATCGTCTATGAACTGGTATCTTTCATATCAACCAAATCATGGCTCCGCAACAAGTTTATACAAACCTAAATAATCAAATTGAAGGTATTTTGCTGTCATCATCAAATTCATCACTAAATTCACAGCCAAATTCATAGTCATAACTCATTGCACCTACATAATTTTCTTCAAACTCGAGCAATAAGTCATGAGCGTATACTTCTTCAACTTCAAATCTGGCTAAGCCAATCAGATTTTAGAACCAGAACTTTCTATTTTATAAGCATTTTAATTGTGTCAGGACTGTGTGGGTGTTAAATATTGAAGATAACACTTGGTCCAGCCCTGCGTGAGAAAAGACATCACGCTATCTATTATCAACAAACAAACACAGCTTGCTCTAAAAAGACAATTAGCCTGTTAGAATGAATGCCAGTAAACACTGTGATGCGGTATGTCTGATGGGAAAACATAGCCCACCTACCAGGACAAATTAGTATGCATGAGTTCGGCATTTTGGCCTAATAAGATGATGCATTTGAACCAGAAAAGTACATGACTTGAATTGAGAACTAATTTGCTTTCAGAAATGTGATTCAGGACTTTTGTGAAAAGCTAGTATCCATCAGTCTCATGGAGCCCCCCACTGTGATACTTTAAATGTAAAAGGCAATTCTATCTATGCACCATGTAACAAACGTCAACTCAAATAATTAAAAAATGAAGTGTAGATTTCTAAGGACAATCAGCATACTAGATGCAAATAGGCTCCATTACTGTGTACTGTGCAGCACGTATTTGCACAAGAGAGTGGTTTAGAGAGAGTTTTAATAAAGTAAATAAAAATAAATAAAAATCTACATTGGACACAATGGCACAACCATCTAAGCACTGGCCCCATCATCAGGAGATTGCAAATTTGATCCCTGGTGATGCTACAGCCATCCGTGGCTGGAAGTCCAAGAGAGCATAATTGGCCTCACTCTCTCTGGGTGGGTAAGATGGACCACCACTCCCCAAATCACCCAACACGATGCTAGTCAGAGCAGGCGTCTGTTAGCTGTCGTAATAGATCTGGCGGTTGGCACTTTCCTCCGAGTGCATTCATCTGTCCAATGACATTGCATTAGCAGCAGTTCGAAAAGATGCATTAGCTGGCTTCACAGGTCTCACACAAAGCCTGTGCTAGCCTTCACCCTCCTAGTGCTGGAAGTATTGTGTGATTAGGGGACTCTTAACTAGTGGAAAGTAGAAAATGTAACATTAATTTGCACTAATCCTCTACAAATTAATGTTTAATTTCTTTGCAATGCTAATAAAAGTGTATCTAGGCCCAATTTCAGCATTTTAAAAATTTATTTGCATTGACAGACATAAAAATATCAAATATCGGCATCACTCAAGAATTCCCATATGCATACATCAGAAATATTTGGTTGTCTTCTGGAAAGTGAGAGAGAGCCAAAGCAAAAGACAGTAAAAACTAGAGAGCAAGTGAGAAGAAGGGTCATGTCGCGCTGCTAGTCATTAATGCTGACAGGCTGACACATGTGGATGCTCATGAATGGACAAACAACACTATCACCAACACCACCACCAACACCACCATCACCAACATGTAATTCTTAGATTTCTCTCTCAGTTAAAACACTTGTTTTATATATCAGGCTACATTATAATGCATGTTTTCGTATCATGTTACATTATAATGGACCATGGACCTAAACTGGAACAGAATTCATTTGTTATGCCTGTCAGTGAAGAACATGATGTGTGACTACCCAGACCTTTCATTACACACATAGAGACGGAACACTAACCTTACAACAAGGATTGGATTGCATCTATCTGTTTGAATCACACATGGAACTACCAGCTGAGTAAGAGCTCCCTCTCCTCACACTGTTGACCCATTTATAGGCTCTCTCTACCTAGGACTATCAGCAGTGCTGTGTGCTCTATTCTTGATATATATGGGCCATCAGAGAAAGGGGCTTCTGTCTAAGAGTATGTGTTTTGTCTCAGAGGCCTTCAGTCACTGACCTCACAAAGGGTTCAGATTTAATCAGAAACACTACCTTAACTATTAACTGTCTTATAACAACAAATGACTACAAAACTGAAAAATATCAGTATTAAAAAAAACGCATGAAGTATTGAATTAAAAGATATGAAAAAAGTAACACAAGACAGTGCCACGATTGGCCCCTCCCAGTCCTCCATTTGCTTTTGTTTTGCTTCCTTCCCGGTCCCACCCCCTTGTTTCCAGGCCATACCCTCTTGTTAACCACCTGTGTCTCGTTACTTGTCCCTGTATTAAAGCCCTGTGTTTTCAATAGTCTCTCGCTGGTCTTTGTTTGAAGTATATGGTATTGTTTGGTATTTGTTTTTCTGGCCTTCATTGTTTGTTAATCCTGTGTTCCTTTGCGTTATGTCTGTCCCTCCTTTTCTCTGCGTTGGCTCTGTGACCTTGGACCATTTTGACCATGATTATGGATTTGCCCCTAATAAATCTTGCTTCTCTACACATATGCGGCCACTTACTCCCCAGCATTACAAATAGAAGATAAGAAACAAAACATTGCAACTAAATTGTGACTGCAATTTAAATTTCCTAATCTGGCCAAGAAGAACAGCATATCAATTTTTTTGGCTTGAGATTTGAATGCTGTGTGGCAGACTGCCAGTTAGTTGTGGATATGCTGTCATGCATTTGTCACTGCATTTGATGGGTTGCAGGTAGATTCTTAACATTAAAGCTAATAATTAAAATGGTATCTCTTAAAATGATAAAATTGCAAGTTCGAAGAGTAAAATGGTCCAAGAATGATTAAAGACAGCTTTACCTTCAGAGGCACACAACAGACAGGTTCATCATAGAGCAGAACCAAGAAGGGATGGAGGAAGGGATGAATGGAGGGAGGGAGGGACAGATGGAGGGAGGAAAGAGTAGAGAGAGAGAGAGCAGATGTTTACCACAAAGCAAACTCAAAGAGTTATGGTATCAACACAAAGATTTATCCCCCTGGAGATTAAGTCATTAAACATGTGGGACTATATAAATAAATTGCAGCGAGTGGTTAAATGCTAGAAATGCTTATATACAAAATTTCATAAATAACCTCAGTTAACGAATATCAAATCTTGGATCTCTTTCTGTATATAAACTCCACTGAGCCTATAAATGCCACATATTAAAAATATCCTGGCAACAAATTCCATAAAAGCCAATGTCGATAGAATCTATGAACACTTATGGGCCCTCATCATACCTTAATTCCATCTTCAATTCAGACATAATATAAGTGTGAAATCTGAAGTGACAGCCTGGTAAAATATCAATGAAACCACACTTCAAAAGCCATTCTCTAATATTAGCACAAGCTCTCTCGCTCTCTCTCTATGCATGTATATAATGCATGAATAAAGTGAGGACTCATACAAAGACACGTACACTCACACTTGCAAGGAAAGGTAAGAAGTTCTTTCTACAGACTTTTACATAATTAATTACCTTTCATTAAGTTTTTCCTAACACATATGGCTGCCTGTATGCAGAATCAAAGTTAAGCCCTCTCACAGCGAAGGTCAAATGTTCCTTAAGCATACAGAATAATAGACTCACTTGGGGCGTAGGGATGTAGGAATGCACAATGATATGAGAATCATATTGGCATCGAAATATTGGCATCATTATTAGATGACGCATTCACTGCGCTGTGAAAGAGCAGAATGTTTAGACAGCACTGACCTACTATGTCTGCACTGCATTAATTTTACTGCATTTGTAATCCCCTACAAATAGATGTAACATTTCCCTATAATGCTAATTCCAATTTCTACATAAACATTTTATAAATGTGTATGTATCAGCACGTGCAGTTGGCATCAGCCTGTATCAGAACGGCTCTTAGAATAAGTTAATGCATTCACACACTACATTCCCAGTCATGATTCACTGAATCAAAAATAGGCTACAGAATAATTAGCACCAAGGGTAGAGCATAACAGCATCATGTGATCATGTTAAGAGGAAAAAAAGATTTCTGAGAATTTCTACTTAAATACATCATAAATATAATCTTTATTATTTTACACCTTTCAATAAATATTCCCTTCTTTTTTAAGGGTAATATTAAGCTAAAAGCCTACACTTAAGCAACTGTTGCTGTTCTAGGCGACATAGCTCTGACTAAACCCTGATATCATTATTGATATTAAATACTGAACTCAATATGTTAGTTAAGGGATGACTCAGCTCTAAATGAAACAGTCCATAAAATACACAGGGACTTCAATACACTTGTCTAATACTCAATGTTCATGACAATGTGATGTGTGTTTGTGTAAGAGGTGTGGTCATCACACCCGATAATCCATGTGTGAGTGAGAGATGGAGGTGAGAGGCAGATTTAATATCCAAAATAGGTCTTGCCTGTAAAGACACAAATTAGTCCACAAGACTAAGCAAGTCGATGGTTTTCCATAAGCAACAGCAAGCACATTTAAAATTACAATGATAAGAGAATAATATGATGGAGTCTCGGCTCTAAATACTGACGGCCGAGTCCTACTCCTTAGCATTGTACACTATACAACATGCACATAAATGATTAAATTGTTTAGGAAATGTGGAAAGTTATTAAAAGCCATTGTGCTTTTCAAGGAATAATCTTTGACAGTTACGCTACTTGGTAAAAGTAACTGCATTGTTTAACTACATTGATCAGAAGAATTATTTACTGCAATTATTATTGAATAACAAAATATTTATTGAACATTGGTGTACTTTTTGTATTTTGTTGCAATTTTATCTGCTTCTTGGTAAAATCACTGTATTTTGCTGCACTGCATAGACTCTCATAGCTCATCGCTTTAGACCAGAGTGTCAAACTCAAATTACCTGTTGGCCACTAGCCAGATAGATTT
Source organism: Pygocentrus nattereri (assembly GCF_015220715.1). NCBI lineage: Eukaryota > Metazoa > Chordata > Actinopteri > Characiformes > Serrasalmidae > Pygocentrus > Pygocentrus nattereri. The sequence continues at coordinate 14,412,244 of NC_051214.1, read as the reverse complement.
ATCCAAGGGTAGCAGGCTGAATCCTTTATTCTTTAAAAAACTGTGTTCAATGACATATTCCCACAAGAGATGTCTCCAAATCCTCAAAATCCTCATCCTTATATCTATAAACTCATCTTAGCCAATGTGTATTAGCAATTCTTCTGCAATCACAAAGGAATTATTATTATTATCATTAGTAGTAGTAGTAGTAGTAGTAGTAGTAGTAGTAGTAGTGGGCAGTTACATCAAGCAAACTTACATTTACCAATAAAACTGTACGGCACTCTTGTAATAGCACTGCCATTTCTGCTAACCATGAGTGAAGGTTTTGTAAGTAAAGTGCTGGCAAATCTCCTGCCATGTCATAAATGAATCCATAAAGGCAAGTCTAACTATCAGGCTGTGTTACAATAACAGCCAGCTAAGCTACACCTAAAATTACACCCATGCCCACTCAGTGTGCAGTGTTCATGCTATGTCAGGTTTTCTGTTGAACCATTCCTCTTGCATGCAGTGCTCCATTTCTAATTTTATTAATGGTATCATTAGCCTAACCTGATTTTAAATAACTTATGTTATATAGCTGATGGGTGAAGCAAATCTACCCGTTAGATGCTAAAGTTAGCCACAGAAAAACAAAAATATTGCATGCTGGGATTGACGGGCTGTGCAAAGTGAAGACTGTGTAAAACAAAGACTGAAGACTATTTGCTGTTCTGCATGATCAAATACTGTAGAATAGACCAGAAGTGTACTGTAATCCTCACTATTACATACAGTATGTGCTTAATAACACTGACTGGCTTTCTAAGTTATGCCTAACAAAACATTATGTTAAAGCATTCATCCCCTTCACCTTCACTTGGACACAACCTACAACAATGGTCGCCTGTCAGTGCAAAAATCCCCCTTCAGACAGAATTATGACAGAACTCTTTATGTACTGAACAAAGATGAATGACTGGCAGCCTGCAGGTCATTATTCACTAATACAGAAGTAAAGTAAATGCAAGAGTGAGTGTGCGTGTGTGTGTGTGGGTGGGTGGGTGTATGCGCATGTGTGCGTTTGTAAGAACATGCTACAACCCAAATTCCAATGAAGTTGGGACGTGGCGTAAAATCCTTTTCAACCTATATTCAATTGAATACACTACAAAGACAAGATATTTAATGTTCAAATGGATAAACTTTGTTTTTTGTAAATATTCAATCATTTTGAATTTGATGCCTGCAACACATTCCAAAGAAGTTGGGACAGGGGCATGTTAACCACTGTGTTACATCACCTTTCCTCTTAACAACACTCAATAAGCGTTTGGGAACTGAGGACACCAATTGTTAAAGCTTTGTAGGTGGAATTCTTTCCCATTCTTGTTTCATATACAACTTCAGTTGCTCAACAGTCTCCGTTGTCGTATTTTGCGCTTCAATTGGAGACTGGACTTCAATTGGACTCGTCAGACCACAGGACACTTTTCCACTTTGTGTCAGTCCATCTCAGATGAGCTCGGGCCCAGAGAAGCCAGCGGCATTTCTGGGTGTTGTTGATATGTGGCTTTCGCTTTGCATGGCAGAGTTTTAACTTGCATTTGTAGATGGAGTGACGAACTGTGTTCACTGACAATGGTTTTCTGAAGTGTTCCTGAGCCCATGTGATAATATTCGTTACAGAATGATGTCGGTTTTTAACGCAGTGCCGCCTGAGGGATCGAAGGTCACGGGCATTCAGTGCTGGTTTATACCTTGCCACTTACTTGCAGAGATTTCTCCAGATTCTCTGAATTCTCTATCTTTTGATGATATTATGGACTGTAGATGATGAAATCTCTAAAGTCCTTGCAATTGCACGTTGAGAAACGTTGTTCTTAAACTGTTGGACTATTTGCTCACGCAGTTGTTCACAAGTGGTGAACCTCGCCCCATCCGTGCTTGTGAACAACTGAGCCTTTCAGGGATGCTCCCTTTATACCCAATCATGACACTCACCTGTTTCCAATTAACCTGTTCACCTGTGGAATGTGCCAAATAGGTGTTTTTTGAGCATTCCTCAACTATCCCAGTCTTTTGTTGCCCCTGTCCCAACTTCTTTGGAACGTGTTGCAGGCATCAAATTCAAAATGAGTGAATATTTGCAAAAAAACAATAAAGATTTTAAAGGTTGAAAAGGATTTGCAAATCACCGTATTCTGTTTTTATTTATGTTTTACACAACATCCCAACTTCATTGGAATTGGGGTTGTATAAAACAAATATAATCACTATTATCTCTTGGCTTGGTGACTGGCTAAGGAAAATCTATTCCTCTATATATATATTTTATATAGGGTTGTATATTATGTTATTTTAACATTAGGTGAGTCGTAGCTTTAGCTCATTAACTCAACTGAGGCACAAAAATATGTTTTGAATTCTATTCCTTTGTGTGAGGCTAAATTTTTGTACATCAGTGTTGTCACCAGGAATGCCATGATGAAGAAGATTTACCTAACTTATTGTGGTTTTTTGTTCATTACATGTACATTACACTGAATATTCCACAAGGCTCAATACTAGGTTGTCTTTTTCAATGTATACTTCACTGATATTACCACCCTATATGCAGATGACACATTTATACTGTTCTGCTGATTCTCTACAGAGAGCAGTGGAAAAACTAAAGCATTCTTGTGATAGCTTTCTATAAATAGCTACAAATAGCTTTCTACAAATAGCTTTCTATAAGCAAAAACTAGTTTTAAATGGATTGGAAATCATGCAGTTGTTAAATAAAGCTTGGTTGATTATTTGATTATTGGGAGGGGGGATGCATTTTTTCACCCTGCCACCCTTGTAGAAAACCACCTGGCTAGTGGCCACCAGGTAATTTAAGTTTGAGACCTCGGGTCTAAAGCAGTAAGAGTCTATACAGTGCAGCAATTAAATGTATCATTTAAAGTACAAAGTAGAAGTGGCCAAACTGGGATATTAGCCATGTTGCTTCCTAGCTATATTTACCAGGTAGCTCATGCTGCTGAATTGGTACATGGCACAGTTTGGCACACACAAATATGACTTACAAAAATCATGTCTAGTCAAGCAAAGCTTTTTTTTTTTTTTTAAGTGAAAATATAAGCAAAAAAGTCAGCTAACATGCATGCTAAAAACATTAGAATTAACTACATTGTTAACAAATAAACAAACATTATTCACATTGCCCTCTAAACACGTTAGAACACCAAGTCAGAAGTTCTAACATTTTTTTTGTTCACAAGTCCAATGATGTGCCTCATGAATGCATTTATTGCTTTCTTTCATTCAGTTACCTCAACCCACCACACTCAATTCCCATTTTGTTTATTGCAGTCTAATATTATCATGAAATCTAAAGTAGAAAATGATTGCAGTTAGTTTAAATAATTGTGATCATCTGAAATAATTGTCATCAATTCACATAACTGTGATTATATAATAACTGTGACAGGTCTAGATGTCACCTAAAAATAAGCCACAGCTCTACATTAATCATTAAAAAAACTCCTCTGTGGTTAATTAGATATCCGTTCATGAACTCTTACATATACTCGTGCAATAAAATTAGTTGGAATACACACAGCTAGCTTTTAAGTCTCTCTTCAGCACAAACAAGAGCAGAGCCGCATAAATACTGATGGCAGTGTAATATGCTGGTCCAAAGCTAAAAAGCTTCCGTTACCACTAGACTTTTTTGGGGTTTGAAAATGATCCCTTCATTTTGCATTGATTTATGAGTCCATTACCACAAAAAGATTCTTATCAGCCAAAAAGCTTAAAACAGGCATCTGACTGAAAAGAATACTTAAAACAGACATCTGATCAACAAGAATCTACTTCCCAACAAAACACAGGTTCTGGGAAGTCCACTTAGTGAAGACAGTCCAGGATCAAAAATCTTATAATCGATGTAAGAATCTCTCTGAGGAAATTGCAAAGTAGGTATTATTCATTCAAAGCAGAGGAAGATAGGCACATGTATGCTGAGGTTATGTAAGCAGAAAATTTTTACAGCAGCAGAGTGTGTTAAAAACATCACATTAGGGAGGTGTTCATTTTCACACATCTACTGACAGTTAGCACAGGCTTAGGTAAAAGCTATTTATCAGTCTGTTTGACTGCAAAGTATTCTATCCTGCTTAGTTTTGATTTTTTTCAGACATAGCCCGAAGAAACAGAGCCATGACTAAACATCCATCTTGTTTTGAGACAGAGAATTGCATTTGAAATGCAGTGAATCAAAGCCACAGAGACGTGACAAGGTAGGGATTACTGCCTACTCATTTACATATGTGCACAACAAGTCAGCATTTGACTATCCTTTATTCCACAGAGAAATTCTCATGAATGCAGGCACTACTATGGGACTAGCTGAGACAAAATTTTACATGCACAGTATCCTGCAGAAGTATCGGTTTCCTTGGTAATTGTGTGCAAAAATGTCTTTGTTGTCTTATCAGCTTGACTTGGTTTTAAAAATATGAAAACAATATTTTCAGTGAGGCAAAAATAAATCCTTACAAAGACAATTAAACAAAATAAAAAATAAAAAAATTCCCTGAGCTAGCAGAGTGGCTTTGTTCAGAGAATGCTGGATGTAGTTGGGATGTGCTGAGGAGGAAAAGTCCAAATAGAATTAAATTGTCTGCTGCTCCTTTAGCTTGAGGATTCTACACTACTACAGTGTAACACAATCTCGTTCAGAAAACCAACACTGGAACAACAGTGTTGCTTGTTTCCGGTTTCGGTGCACCATAGAATTGCCTCGCTGGGGAGAGCTCTGGGTAAACTCTATGTTTTTTGTGTTTTATTGTGCTGTTTATTTGTGTTTTTGCACAAACCGCTTTTGGGATCATTCAGTATGATCGACAATCTCTTTTGAACATCCGATCATAGCTTAGGACGGACTTTAATGCAAACTCGGACGCGCACGGCTGCCCCTTCACGACTGATCGTGATCTGTGATCTCCTCACTCGCAGATGTACTCAATGCTCATTATGCTTGTTTTGAGGCAACTAATACCTCTCCTGCTGAGAAACTCCCAGTAGATGAGGAGAGCTGCACTCCAGCCATTCCCCTGTCTGAGGCGGTACGATCCTTCAGGGCAGTTAACCCACACAAGGCACCCGGTCCTGACGGCGTCCACAGCTGGGTACTTAAAGCATGTGCCAACCAGCTGGCTGAGGTTTTCACTGACATCTTTAACCTCTTCTTAAGACTGTCAGTGATTCCCAAGTGCTTTAAGGAAACCACAATTTTTCTAGTCCCCAAGAAATCGTCTGTCACCTGCCTGAATGGCTATCGCCCTGTTGAACTGACATCAACACTTCTCACACACCTGGACATAAAGAACTGGACTCTCCCTTAGAGATAGGGTGAGAAGTTCGGTCATCCGGGAGGGACTCGGAGTAGAGCCGCTGCTTCTCCATGTCGAGAGAAGCCAGCTGAGGTGGTTCGGGCATCTGGTTAGGATGCCTCCTGGACACCCCCCTTGGGAGATGTCGCAGGCAAGTCCAACCAGGAGGAGACCCAAGGGAAGACCCAGGACACGCTGGCATGACTATATTGCCCAGCTGGCCTAGGAGTGCCTCGGAATCCCCCCGAGGGAGCTATTGGAAGTGGCTGGGGAAAGGGGAGTCTGGGCCTCATTGCTTAGGATGCTGCCCGTGCGACCTGAACCCCGGAGAAGCAGAAGATAATGGATGGATGGATGGATCATCTCTGCTATGGACAATAATAGCTTAACACTAAGCTATATATATATATTTTTTTTACTTTACTTATTTACTTTTTGCAGAGTGATTATCTCAGCCTCACCACAAGCATTTCAATGCATAAATGTCCTGACGTTGTGCAAGTGACAAATAAACTTGAAACTTAAACAACCACAAACACTTGGACATACCCTTAAATGACTCGTGACTTGGCTCAGACTTGAGACTTCTGACTTTTGGCCTGAGTAAATGGGGTGTTTAATGGAAAGACAAAAAAAATGTATAAAACAGTTGACCTGCAAGTAATTTGGATAGCAGCTACACTAGCTAGCACAAAAAGCTATAACAGTTAATTTTATAGTTATTTCACTGTTTCATAAATTTTTGTAGTTACAGATCACACTGCTTTAAAACTCACTAAACTTTTATCTAGATTAGCTACTACACTAGTTAGAAAACATTTGTGCTATGAAAACTACAGTATAACTAACCATTTTCAAGGTGTTTTGCACCTGTCCTTTAAACATCACAGTTTGTGTGTGTAGCACTTTAATGAAAGGCTCATTATTTCGGTCTACTTTTGTATGATGGAATGCCTGCAGCTAATAATGACAGTAAACTATAATTCTCTACTAAAGACTCAAGAGATTTGCACCCCAGAGTCTCTAGACTTCATTCTGAGTTGCATGAATCAATTTGTGAATGTCAAACACACACAGACACACACACACACACACACACACACACACACACACACGTCTTGCCCTAAGAATTTTCTATGCCTTACACTAAACAAAAACTTTTTACACACACCATACCATTGTCTTTTTTGAGTTAACTTCTCTATATCTTTTACACCCTGTCTTTCTCCCTCCCTCTATGATAAGTGAAGTATCCTCCAAACTGCTTTTAACTGAATACCCCACCCCCCACATACACATATATTGATGAAAGGACAGTAGCCTCCACACTACTTTTAACTTGATAGCCCCTCCACCCCTGTATCCACAATAAAGGTCAGTATCCTCCAGACTACAGCTAACCTGACTGACCCTCCTCCTTTCTGATAAAGCAAAAAAATCCCCCAGACTGCTATTACCCCTCCCTATCCCCTCACTGGGGCTCATAAATGATATGATGGAGATTAGACCACATCACAAGCCCAGTGGCTCTGGCAGGCTGGAACTCAAGATCTGCTGACACACGCACGCACACACACACACACACACACACACACACACACACACACACACACACACACACACAGAGTCAGTGGTAGTGCTCCTTGTAATGTAAAATCACTGGTGACAGAAGCTTGTGTTTGCCCTTACTAACAACACTCCTGACAGATATGCTCATAGTTCAGTGGGAGCCATTATTACTGTTGTAAACTACAGTGATCTGAGTTATAACAAATGACATTCCACTTCATGAAGTCTGAGAAAGCTTTGCTGATCCAGCTCATGGCAAATATTAGCCTATAGACGTATGCATAAAAGTAACAGAACAAGGACTCAACCTAGATTTGAGCAGTTTAAATCCCTAGTCTCATTACGTGGATTACTGCACAGAATCAATTTTACGGAACAGCTCCAAATTCCAAGTGCCAGACTTCAGACAAAGTTTCTTTTCGTAGAAGTGATTGGCATTATTATTATGTGGATAGCTGGAGAGTGCTCTAAATAAACTCTCACCAGTTTTTGTCCTTTGATGAACACTTTTTTCTAGCATTATTGATTAAATTCCACAGGTTTGCTTAAACATGTTGAATACAGCATTTGAAGTAGCAGTGAAAAAGAAATGAAAGCTTGTGACCCAAACGTGGGAGAGCCATTTTGTCACTTCTTAGACTGATTAATTCTAAGTGACTAATTAACCTGCTGCTGACACTTTAGCAGTCTTCACTGTTCACGTTCATTTGACCCAGACTAACACCCTGTTAGTTCAGTCAAGACTTAATCCAAAATGGCATAAGACATTTTGGGCACTATTTATCCATTTCCACAGTTTTGGAATTCACTACCAGATTCACTCACAAAATTTTACTAATTAAAATGGCTCATTCATGGTATCAAACATAGCAAAACATTCCTCATTCTCTTTCATCTTTCCTCTCCTTGTTATCATGCCAAAAATATTCTTCCTACCTTGAAAATAATTTTTATTTATTCTGGATCTAATTAATTAGCTGAAGTGAACCAGGAATTAATACAAAACTCATACTGCAAAGTTACCACTACCAAATTAGATTTTATTGAAAATATGAACAATGGCTCCCACCCACTCTACGACACAGTGATGAGACACAAGAGCTCATTCAGCTCAAGACTCACTCTACCAAAATGCACCACAGAGTGCCACAGGAAGTCAATCTTACCTGTGGCCATCAAACTCTATAACTCCTCCCTCAGTGTGTGATTAACAAAACTCAATACGAAACTGTTCATATGTGCAATAATAACAATTGTGTGTGCAATAACTCAGAGGGACACTAACTTAATTTAAATAATTGTAACTGCTTTATACCTGATGTTTCATATTACTATCACAATCACTGCCACCTTACTATACTCATAAGTACTTAAATCTTGTGTACATACTGTAAATTTCTCTATATTGTCTTAAATTATTAGTAAAGTGTTTATTTTTACATAAGTGGCTGCAACTGTAACAACTGCAATTTCCCCCTGGGATCAATAAAGGAATCAGAATCTGAATCTGAATAACAGTTTAATTACTTGGAACAATTAGTACATGTAGCCCAAGGAAACAGAAGCCTTTACAAGTAACTGTTAAACAGTTCGTTCTGTAGTCATCCTTTAGCCAGCTCTTCAAGTTCTCTGATGAGTTGTGTCCTCACATGACCCATTTTGTTCTTCAGGCAAAACCCTGTCAGGTAAGTGGAGGAGTCCCTGAGGGCTTTTAATACGGGTCAAACTGCCTCACACATAGACTTTTAAGACTGACATCCATGGCAAGTCCAGACGGACATAAAAGATCAGACATTTCATAGCATTCCCAACCTTGTGGTGCAAAATTAAACTCATTTTGCAGACTTCCTTGGCAAGCTAAGAGGTCTGAATCACGGTACCAGCGCAAGATGGGTGTGTGATTATTAACCCTGTCCTGCAGCACTGCTCTGAGTAATGGGACCAGAGAGAGGGGAGTCCACAGAGAAAGAAGCATGTGATTAGCTGTGAGTGTGAGGCAGGCCAAAGATAAAGTAGGAGGAAACAGTGTCAGCAGCCCCTAACAGTCTGTCAGATCAAAGCACATAGGGAGCCTGCCCCTGTGTGCGTGTAGGGGCCCGACAAACCACCTCTGCACTACCATTCTCACTTCCCACCTACGCACAACAGAGCAATTACTCCATGCCCCTCTGCCAATCTCTCTTTCTTTCTCTCTGTTGTTCACATTCTCTCTCACACTCACCTCATACTAGGTGCAATGCCCTTGCCAGTCAGCCCACTGAGCTCCAAGAGAGGCTTGGGTCACTAATTTACAACACTATTAGAATGAGTGTTCCATGTTAAAACACATTAAGCCTTAATCTGTGTCTGGAAAACCCAGCACTTGAGATCTTAGGAAATTCATCTAAAATCATATCATTCACACAAGTCTCTTCAGATCAGGCCTACTAATCTATTCACACCAGCCATACAGTCATATACTTATTGCTTCCTACATGGGAGCCTACATGCATAGATATTAGAAGTACCTACTAAGGCGGAACAACATGGAACAATATCATATAAGGATTATATTGCCATACAATGCAATAGTGTCTTGCCTTGCAATGCACATTAGTTTGGAATTATACAATATTAATAGTATGACTTTTATTTAGAACAGAGGTGCACAACTCTGGACAAGCAGGGCTGGTGTGCAGCATAGTTTGGTTGTTCCCCAGCTCAAACACTCACACGAAAGCTGGCAATTAATCAAGGTTAATTAATTAATTAGTTGTGTTTGAGAAGGTAAATCAAATCAAACTGTGCAGGAAACTGGCCCTCAACAACTAGAGTTTAGAGCTTACTTATAACATACTGAAGGGCAAACATGTTAGAATCAATTATACCCTGCCTGTAACTCAGTTGGTTTTATATACACTGCTCAAAAAAAATAAAGGGAACACTTAAACAACACAATATAACTCCAAGTAAATCAAACTTCTGTGAAATCAAACTGTCCACTTAGGAAGCAACACTGATTCACAATCAATTTCACAGCTGTTGTGCAAATGGAATAGACAACAGGTGGAAATTATTGGCAATTAGCAAGACACATTCAATAAAGGAGTGGTTCTGCAGGTGGGGACCACAGACCACTTCTCAGTACCTATGCTTTCTGGCTGATGTTTTGGTCACTTTTGAATGTTGGTGGTGCTTTCACACTCGGGTAGCATGAGACGGACTCTACAACCCACACAAGTGTCTCAGGTAGTGTAGCTCATCCAGGATGGCACATCAATGTGAGCTGTGGCAAGAAGGTTGGCTGTGTCTGTCAGCGTAGTGTCCAGAGGCTGGAGGTGCTACCAGGAGACAGGCTAGTACACAAGGAGACGTGGAGGAGGCCGTAGGAGGGCAACAACCCAGCAGCAGGACCGCTATCTCCGCCTTTTTGCAAGGAGGAACAGGAGGAGCACTGCCAGAGCCCTGCAAAATGACCTCCAGCAGGCCACAAATGTGCATGTGTCTGCACAAACAGTTAGAAACCGACTCCATGAGGATGGTATGAGGGCCCGATGTCCACAGATGGGGGTTGTGCTCACAGCCCAAAACCGTGCAGGACGCTTGGCATTTGCCAGAGAAAACCAGGATTGGCAAATTCGCCACTGGTGCCCTGTACTCTTCACAGATGAAAGCAGGTTCACACTGAGCATATGTGACAGACGTGACAGAGTCTGGAGACGCAGTGGAGACTGATCTGCTCCCTGCAACATCCTTCACCATGACCGGTTTGGTAGTGGATCAGTAATGGTGTGGGGTGGCATTTCTTTGGAGGGCCGCACAGCCCTCCATGTGCTCGCCAGAGGTAGCCTGACTGCCATTAGGTACCGAGATGAGATCCTCAGACACCTTATGAGACCATATGCAGGTGAGGTTGGCCCTGGGTTCCTCCTAATGCAGGACAATGCTAGACCTCATGTGGCTGGAGAGTGTCAGCAGTTCCTGCAAGATGAAGGCATTGAAGCTATGGACTGGCCCGCCCATCCCCCAGACCTGAATCCGATTGAGCACATCTGGGACATCATGTCTCGCTCCATCCACCAACGCCACGTTGCACCACAGACTGTCCAGGAGTTGGTGGATGCTTTAGTCCAGGTCTGGGAGGAGATCCCTCAGGAGACCATCCGCCACCTCATCAGGAGCATGCCCAGGCATTGTAGGAAGGTCATACAGGCATGTGGAGGCCACACACAATACTGAGCCTCATTTTGACTTGTTTTAAGTACATTACATCAAAGTTGGATCAGCCTATAGTGTGTTTTTCCACTTTAATTTTGTGTGTGACTCCAAATCCAGGCCTCCATTGGTTTTTTAATTTGATTTCCATTGATGATTCTTATGTGATTTTGTTGTCAGAACATTCAACTTTGTACAGAACAAAGTATTCAATGAGAATATTTCATTCTTTCAGATCTACGATGTGTTATTTGAGCGTTCCCTTTATTTTTTTTATTTAAAACTTTTGAACAATTCTAAAAACATATTGGTGAAGCCTTGATGTGATGGGTTAATGACTGGCCTGCTTTATGGATAGCCAAGGTCATGTGAATGATTCATCCAAACACCCAGGAACCTCTGTGACTGGTCACAGGATTGAGCCTAAAACAGCCAGATTCAGTCCAATAAACACAAGCACAGGCAGCCACGAAATATAACACAGACTCAGTGCCACACAACATCAACACTAGCTCTCATGATCCACACATTCCACTGAGAAACAGGCCCATGCCAGCCTTCCACACACACACACACACACACACACAGTCGGCTCCAACCACAACTGGCAGCTTTGGACAGAGACGGGGGAGGGTGGTAGAGAGAGAGAGAGAGAGAGAGAGAGAGAGAGAGAGAGAGAGAGATAACAGGGATGCAGATACAAAGACAAAGAGAGACAGAAAGAGACAGATATATCAAGCCCCACATGCTCTTCTCTGTGGTTTGCTTGTCAACACATCAGTTTTACAATGAGCACACAGAGAGAGGCACACACATGGACACACAATCGCACAAACAATCATACGTTCCTGCTGAGTGCTGCTGTTTAGACAAGTAGCTTCTTCACTGCATCAGCTTGTACAAAGCCTGTATCGTAGATTCAAGTAGGTCAATTGTTCTGGGAAATTAACGTCTATCTGAATGACACCTCTCATATATGCACATTGAACCACAGATCTCCATACCAGAATGTCTCTCATGTTTTCGCATTGGGGGGGAAACTGACCCACTTCATATAAAAGATGCATGAAAATTGCTGTCTGCAATCATTGCTATTTGAGAAAAGCTGATGAGAAAGAGGTGACCTTCAGAACTATTATTGCTTCAAATTCTGTACTGCTGCTGGGTTTCTTCTCACAGCTGTGGCCTCTAACCCTGTTCCATTTAAAGGTCATGGGTGGAGATTACAGTTGTGGAGGTGTGAAGGAGTGTCATTCATGTCAAGAGTCCATCCACTGAAAAACACACACTCTTACAAAAACTTGCATGAAATGAGAACACATAATCCAACCTGTTTAGGGTTAGAGAGAGAGAGTCAGAGAGTCAGCGAGAGAGAGAGAGAGAGATGAAACATCTAAAGAGAGGAAAGGCAGCTCAACTGTTGGCCTCCATCAGAGGAAGGTCACCTTTTGGTAGAGCATTGTAGGTAGTGTAGTGCCACACACAACAGGGAGGTTATGGAGGACGAGAGAATGATATTGACAAATCACAATCTAACTGACATGGCAAGAGAAAAACAAGCCATTCAGTGCCATGACTTCCATCTACACAGCCGACACAAAACATTTTGCTACTGCTAGCATTGCTAACAATAATGCTAAATTTACCAGACACACACATACAGAAATACTTCACACAGCTTCCAGCGCTCATGTCTGCAGGATTTTTGTGGTTGTGGTCTGAAATCTGTATACATAGCATTAGTATGTAATGTATTGATGGGCTGCCATTAAAGCAATTAAAATGAAGCTTTTGAACATAACACTTAACCACTAAACCAGAGAGAGAGAGAGAGAGAGAGAGAGAGAGAGAGAGAGAGAGAGAGAGAGAGAGCACAAAAGTGCAAGAGCAATTACACAGCAATGAGAGGGAAAACAAAATGTAAGTGTAACGTGCATCCAATCAAGGTTCAGCTCACTGGGAGGATTCTAACTCCTCCATTAATCAGAACTTTATTCAAATTCAGCTGCCACTTTTTTTTCCCCTCTGTCAGTGCACAAACAGGAACCCCCCCATCAGCAGGGCTGTTGCTGTAAGGACTATGCAACAAAACCCAACCAAAAGCAAAAGCTTGCTTAAAAACCAGTCAGAGCACCAAAACAAGCCCCGAAAGCCATGATGCTGCCATTTCATGTCATATTTGATTATTTCAGATTAGGTGATTTTATAAAGAGGCACTTAAAATTTCAACTGACAGTCTATAAATAGTAGACGGCTTTTCCTTTAATTTGTAAAATCATCTGACCCTGGCTGACCCCAGCATGTACCTCTTTTATGGTATCAATAGCCAGTTTAAATGGTATATCCAGTCTTATCAGCACATACGTCTGTGCTGATAACCGCTCCTGGCCATTTGACACAGGGATGGGTGTGTTTGGGTTATATGACTTCCAAGCTTTGTATAGCATTGTCATGCACAAAGTATGGAGCTCTACAAGCTCAAGTATGAGAAGAATGAGGAAGGAGAAAGAAAACAAAAAAAAAAACCATCATTATTGTATAAACCAAAGCTATCCACATGACAGTTGCTGGAAAAAAAAATTCTGAGAAGGTCAAGTACAAAGAAAGAAGGAATGAATGTGAGAGAGAAAAAAAGAGACTACATTGAAGAGGTATTCCTCCTCTATCTGTGCATGTGGTGGATGGGTGGAGATGATTTATGGAGTGTGGTTTCTCTTCTTGTTCTGCAGAGGGAGCAGACATTTTTATGTGTATGAAACTGGTGTATTCTGAAACATGAAAAAACTGTGGTCTCCCAGCACTCCGATAAAACAACAGGGCAGAGGCTGCTTAACTGCCATATGACAATAACACAGTGCTTGCCTTCACAGCATCTGGAATTGACAGTGGACCAGGTGTACGTATGCATGCACAAGTGTATGCGCATGTTTATGGTACTTTTCCCTCTCAAACACACACACAGCCCTACATGTATGCCTGTGTATCACTGCTATTTGAACAAAACCTTGTATTTCCAAAATGTCAGCTTCACACGAGAAGAAAAAATAACATTTGTATTTACCAAATAATTTTGTATTTCTGTTCCTACATTCATCATGAAATTTTAACACATTGCAAAACATCAAAACATATGCATCATATAATATGCATCATCATACATCTGATCAGGAAGAGTGTCTTGCTTGTAACTTTAGAATAAACAAACATGGATTTGTTATATTCCATCACCAGCATGCCTGATTTAATTTAATGAAGCACTGATTGGCCAAAGCAGGTGTTTTATTATAATTACAAACAACACTCATTCAATTCAAGAAAAAGTTTGGAAATGCTTGTCACGATTGGCCCCTCCAAGTCCTGTCCATGTGTTTGTGTTGTGTTTAGTTTTTTTAGTCCAGCCCCCTCGTTTTGTGACTCCACCCCTGATTGTTTCCACCTGTGTTCCCACCTGTTCCTCATGTATTTAAAGCCTGTGTTTTCCCCTGTCTGGTAGCTGCACTTTGTAATAGTCTATGTACTGTTGTTGGTTGGTTGTATCCATTGTATTCTCGTGTTGGGTTCTTTGTTTGAGGTTCTGTGTTGTTTATCATGTCTAACTATCAATCTGTTCGTGTTGGCTCTATGACCCTGGACTGTCTTGACCATGACCCTGGATTTGCCCATAATAAAGGTCACTTATCTCCACATTTGTGTCCGGCTCCTCGCTCCCGATTGTTACAATGCTTAAACAAAAACAGTTTTTTTGCAACAAGTTATTTGTTTTTATTCTAATATCAGCCTTCTTCTAAGCAAAAAAGGCTACTATCCAATACATTAGCTTTCTAAATATTGTCTACTGACATGTGGGTGACAGAATTTCTACTCCCTGCAGTACTTTGAGGTTAACTGTGCAAGACATACATCTTATTGTGCTGAAAAAAAAAAGCATATAGATTATGAGGAAAAATGTGTTTATTCAGCCTCTTCAAGTTAGCCCTGCAGCTCTATGCTTGCACTGAGCATAGCGGAGGTCTGATTTGAGTGGCATGTGCTGTGAAGGGTTATTAAACACAGAGATTAATGGCTGTTAAGTGCTCCAGAGTGCTGACCACTGAATACACACACATGCGCACAAACACACACACAAAATACATCAAGCACACACATCACAGAGCAACAATGAACTACATCCCACTGAATGCCACCCGTGACCCTCACAGCTAGGTGACCGTGGCATTTTGGGTAACCTTACAGCCTCAAGACTTTCAGTAATTACAAATAAACAGAGTACTTTCACATAACTTTTCACATAACTGTTTAAGCATCCCATGCTTAGAGCTGTCAGCAAAATAGCTAAAAAGTGCATCATATGCTGAAATGACTGGCTGAAGATGAAACTACAAGCTGTCTAAGAAGGAAGCGATGAGTCATGTTCAGTCTCTCCATTAGTGCATTACTGCAACTCACATGACAAACTGGCTCTCTAAGCAACCTTCACACAAAAGAAAAGCCAGCCTCAATGAATAACCCAGTTCCACGTTACAGGGGAATTTAGTGTTTTGTTCATATTGTTTGAGGCAAACAGGGGACATTGTGTATCAATCTGCATTTTATTTTCTGAATTAAATGATTAATCTGAGACAATGGAATGTCATTTAAATCTTTAAGATCATCGCAAACCCAGACTATACTGGACAAACACTTTGGTCCAATCCCATTTCTTATTTTTACCCCTACCCCTTGTTCTCGAGTGTAACCCTCCCCCTTGAAATTGAGTTACAAGGGGTACTGGTTGAAATCTTCCCCCTATGAAATGAAACAACCCTTCAAGAACCGGATACATCATCACGTTTTTGAGACAAGGTTTTCCGGCCATTTCCAATATGCTGCCTCCAGCTGTGGTGATCTCACTCGTGTGTAACATGACAGGACGGGTGAATCATATTTAAAATAGCCTGGAAAAATAATCAAGACATGTTTTCCTGCTTTGTCTCCATACTATAGCAATAATGGTATATCACACTGACATTTGCCTTTTATCCGAAGGAGACTGAAAAGCTGGGCACTCAAGATTCATTCACAGCTTCAGTTTTACGCATCAATGAATCAACCAAGTCACTGAATAAAAAGGAGCACAAACAAAAACTACATCACTTCATTAACAGCTACTAGTGCTGCTCTGTAGGCGACCCTGCCAGCCTGCAGTGACAGCAGAGGAAGGGAAAGTTCAGCTCCTCACTGCTTAAATACATTTAGGGCATCATACGCCTTCAAAGAGGGGGGCAATTATTTATTATCACCACCAAGGATTCTTTGGTGATATGAAGCTGAACTTAGCTTTTTAATCACCAGCTTCATGATCGATTTCCCGTTCCACCTTAAATGGCGAGGCAACCTCACGTACCAGAACGTAACTGCTGCACCATTTAAGGTAGAACGGGAAATGACACCCTCTCCATGGATCACCATCTTATCGTGGTGGAGGGGTTTGCGTGCTTGAATAATCCTAGGAGCTATGTTGCAAACTGGTCCTAGGTTACAGGTCAGACAAAGTGTGATCCATAATAACCCCTATGAAAACACAAAAACAGGACTTGTGTACCCTGCCCGGAACAGGGTTACCGGGGCCCCACCCTGGAGCCAGGCCTGGGGGAGGGGCTCGCCAGCGAGCGTCTGGTGGCCGGGCATTTACTCATTGTGCCCGGCCGGGCCCAGCCCGAAGGAGTTACATGAGTCCCCCCTCCCATCGACCCAACACCAATGGGAGGGGCAGTAGTAGGGGTTCGGTGCTTTGTGGATCGGGCAGTGTCCGAAGGCGTGGGCCTTGGCGTTCTGATCCTCGGTTGCTGAAACTGGCTTTTGGAACTTGGAACCTTACCTCACTGGTGGTGAAGGAGCCTGAGTTACGAAGGAAATGACCATAAACCGCTATTAATTAATTATCTTTTTAATAGAGAAATACTTACATTAATGTGTCTGTTTGGTTGCTTGTGCAGCCATCTTGCCAATGATTCGCAGGGCATGCTGGGAATTTTCTCATAACACTCCATTTGTAGTGCGCCTCTGAAAAATCTCCGTTTAAGGGGCCGAATTGCCCCAACAATTCACCCTACCCCTCCATCCCAACAACAATCGGAACAACCCTACCCCTAGACGTGAATGCGCAAAATGGAGGGGTAGGGCAAAGTGTTAGAGGCAAGGGGTGAAATGGGACTGGGCCTTTGTCTAACCTCTAAATACTGACAAGCTGTCCCCATGGCAACTTTGCGGAAAAAGTCCCTAATGGCCACATACTGGCTGGTTTGGTGACAGAAGACCATAATTGCATAGTGGGTCAGCATTCTCATCACATAAGAAAATAAGGATGGGAAACACGCACTACTACAAACAATATCTTGACAAGTAAAAGCATCTTTAACAAGTAATATGTATCTAGTATAGAGACTGCCATCATAATAACATAAGGTTATTCAACTTATCCCTAGATATTTCTGGTTATTGTCAAGAGAGGTGAGGAAGAGGGTGCAGGCATGATGGAGCGGGTGGAGACTGATGTCAGGGCTGATGTGTGACAGAAGGATAGCAGCAAGAGTCAAAGGAAAGGTTTACAAGACAGTAGTGCGTCCTGCTATGATGTATGGTTTGGAGACTGTGGCTCTGTCTAAAAGACAGGAGGCTGAGCTGGAAGTGGCAGAGATGAAGATGCTGAGATTTTTTTGTTGGGAGTGACAAGGCTGGACAAGATTAGAAATGAGCAGATCAGAGGGACAGTGAAGGTGGAGCAGTTTGGAGATAAAGCCAGAGAGGCCAGGTTGAGATGGTTTGGACATGTGTTGAGGAGGAATAGTGGATCTATTGGGCAAAGAATGTTGAAGATGGAGCTGCCAGGTAGAAGGAGAAGAGGTAGACCTCAGAGAAGGTTTATGGATGTAGTGAAGGTGGACACGGAGATGGTTGGTGTGAAAGTAGAGGAGGCAATGGATAGGGCAAGATGGAGGCAGGTGATCCGCTGTGGCGACCCCTAAAGGGAGCAGCCGAAAGAAGAAGAAGTCAAGAGAAGCAACCTTACTGGACACAGCATTAGGTAATCTACTCAAAAAATGAAGTAAGCTAAGCTATTAGTTAAATAAAAAAGTTGATACATGACAGCTACTATTCAGAGAAATGCAGCTAGCTATATCATTAGCTACATGGCAAAAGTAACTTCCTATATCGAAGCTACTTCATGTCTGAGACCAATTCAATTTAAAATGGCTGGCCAGTCCAACAATTTATTCTAAATAAATGTCCTTTTTTCCAAGCATGAGCATTCTGCATTCTGATATGTGATCTGAAAATCCAGTCCTGGTGATACTCCACAAAGCTGGACCCAGATAACTTAAGCCCAAACATCCCAAACATGAGGATTGTGCAATAGGAAAGTCCCTCAGTTTCCTATTGCACAAGCTTTACTTTGGTCTTAAGTTATCTGGCTAAACTAATAAATACTGCTGTATGAAATACCACCCTGGTTTTACTTCAGATACACAGGGCAGAGAGGGGAAGCAGTATCCAAAGCAGCATTTAGCATGCTTAATTATAAGTTAAAGTTTGGTCATCAAAACGTCATACCAAGTTTTAGGCATTTCATTTTATTCTTCAATTTTAACATAGGAGGACAATACAGAGGAAGAAAAATAGATTCATCAAGTGGTAACGACAACAAAGCTATTTTTCTTTTTGGCTAGCACAACTCAAAAGACACTGTAACAGCCCATTTTGCTAAAAAGAAGTTACAGTTTGAGGCTCTGATTCAGCTCAACGCTCCATTACAACTAGCAAACAAACTACTAAATATATGATCTGACTTTATCTTCCCCTCTGCCATAAAATGAAATGGCCCTTGATATGCTGAACATTTAACTGCATGCAAAATACCTGTGGTTTTAAATAAAGACAAAAAAGTTTATTGTTAATCTTGATCTGATTTATCAATAAAAAATTCATCATTGTCTCAGCCCTAACAGATTCCTTTAATAAGATCACTTAATAGAAGGAAAAATACCTTGAAAGTTAAATTCTTATGTACAATTAAAATATTTTTAATTGTTAAGACTTTTGAGTACTGTAGTAAATTTTATGGAAATTAAATCCAGTGGGTCATAGCTCTCTTTTTCATCATGGAATTAACAATTACAGCTTTTTCAGCAATGTAGTGTTTGGTCAGTAAACTGGCTGTGAGGTCTAAATTCCACCTGAGAGAAGAGGATTTGGAAGAACAATGTTTCACTTCCTGTGTCCAATAGGCACCACACAAAGAGGGGCTTTGAGTGGAGCTGTTGAAAAAAAAGCTTGGGCTCATCCTGCTGACTAGGTCCAGGCCTACTACACACACACACACACACACACACACATACACACACACACACACACCCCTCAGACACAACAACTCAATATAGCCACAAACAGACACGAGAACAAAATACACAATCTCCCACACAAAAACAAACACATACGGTTACACTCAAACACATACACTGTATATGCATGTACACATACACATGCACACTTACACAAAAGCACATGTGGAATTGAGCTGCTGCTAACATCAGCGACATAGCTAACAAGGCATCCTGCTGAGATAAGCTCTTCCCTAACAAAGAGATGCTCAATACCGTCATTCATACAAACCCACAAAGCAACCCCTTCAGCAGTACTGGATGCACTACTGATAACAAAAATTTTTAAACAGAAAAATTGCAAGGCTTTCTGTCTGGAGCTTGAAGGAATCCACTGGTTTTCATCACACTTTGGAAGGCCCATTTTTTTCCAGCAATATCTGTAGTATCTATAGATTCTCCTGTTTATCCCTACCCTAAAGCTATATTATTATCAAACACTGCTGTGATCAATCTTTGCTTACTTATACAAGAATGAAAGCCTTACAGGATTGCAATCAAGAAAACCATATTCCACAAGATTTATGATAGAGTTACGGTTTTGTTCACAAGCCAAAAATTTCTCATGACAGTATAAGGAAAACCATGACACTCCAAGTTTGGGTTTTCCTAAATTGATCATACTGGTTTTGACACCAGGAGTCACGGGCTTGGCTTAACTTAGCTAACTTACCAGGGCACCAGGACATTCAAATGCCAAATGATGCGGAACAGTCATTAATGAGAATTCTTCAAAAATAAAATCTCTGTCCTAGAGGTTTATGCTGGTGTGACATCATAGCAGTCGAATTAATGTTTACACAGGAATTACAGACACCACCATATCTTTACAGCCTAATCCAATGTGCCATGAAGTGTGTATATGAGTGTGTGTGTGTGTGTGTGTGTTTGTTTGAGAGAGAGAGAGAGAGAGAGAGAGAGAGAGATAGATAAAGAAAGATAAAGAAAGAAATTAAGAAAGACAGACAGAGGAAGATAAACAGAGAGGCAGACAGAAATCACTGACTGTCAGACAGGCAAAAAGACACACTTCAGCCCCCAGTATAGGTAACAGAAAGGACAGCAAGGAAAACAATGTTTTATTGGCCAAAACTGGCACAGAGTCTGTACAGTGCAGTGTGCACTGTGCTAAACAAAACTAATAATCACCACCACATTTGTTCTAAGACCTCCCCCTGACTCCCAGTGGCTTAATGTCACATGCTTACCTGAGCCACTGCACAAAGCAGGCTTACAGAAGTGCTAAGGCCCAATCCCATTTCACCCCTTGCCCCTAACACTTGCCCTACCCCTCCGTTTTGCGCATTCACGTCTAGGAGTAGGGTTGTTCCGATTGTTGTTGAGACGGAGGGGTAGGGTGAAGTGTTGGGGCTATTCAGCCCTTGAAATGGAGATTTTTTAGAGGCACTACAAACAGAGTGTTATGAAAAAATCCCCAGAATGCTGTGCAAATCATCGGCAAGATAAGATAAGATAACCCTTCATTAGTCCCACGGCGAGGAAATTCACAGTATGATGGCAGCACAAGCGACCAAAGAGACACATTAATGTAAGTATTTCTCTGTTAGCCGTTGTATTGTAAGAACCATTGTAATAGTGGTTTATGGTCATTTCCTTCACAACACGCATAAAAATCACCAGTAATACACTGATGTCTCGATCGCTACCTGGCGAAATTTCCCGTTCCACCTTAAATGGCACAGCAGTTACATTCTGGTATGTGAGGTTGCCTCACCATTTAAGGTGGAACGGGAAATCGATCATGAAGCTGGCAATTAAAAAGCTAAGTTCAGCTTCATATCACTGAAGAATCCTTGGTGGCAATAATAAATAATTGCCCCCCCTCTTTGAAGGCGCATGATGCCCTAAATGTATTTAAGCAGTGAGTTGCTGAACTTTCCCTTCCTCTGCTGTCACTGCAGGCTGGCAGGGTCACCTACAGAGCAGCGCTAGTAGCTGTTAATGAAGTGATGTAGTTTGTTGTTTGTGCTCTTTTTTTTTCGGCAACTCGTTTGATTGATTGATATGTAAAATTGAAGCTGTGAATGAATCTTGAGGGCCCTGCTTTTCAGTCTCCTTCAGATAAATGGCAAATGTCAGTGTGATATACCATTATTGCTATAGTATGGAGACAAAGTAGGTAAACATGTCCTGATTATTTTTCCAGGCTATTTTAAATATGATTCACCTGTTCTGTCATGTGACAAACAAGTGAGTTCACCGTAGCCGGAGATGGCATATTGGAAATGGTCGGAAACGTCTATTTACGTAAAAGTCGCTGAAGAAAACGTGATGACGTATCCAGTTCTTGAAGGGTTGTTCCATTTCATAGGGGAAAGATTTCAACCACTACCCCTTTAACTCAGTTTCAGGGGATAGGGTTACACTTGAAAACAAGGGGTAGGGGTAAAAATAAGAAAAGGGATTGGGCCAGAGTGTTTGCCCAGTATAGTCTGAGTTTACGATGTATATATATACATGTATTTTTATCAAGTGGTTAGCTAAATGTGCACACTTAAAGGCAAAGAAGAGATCATGCTGTTCCAAGTGGGATATGAACTGTCCAGTCAGTATTACACTGATATATATGCACTGCCTCTTCATTGTTAGTAAATCAGTTTATGCAATGCTTTTGATTATGCACTGCAGATCCATAGCAGTCCATCAAGTCAAGCCTGGGTGTAAATCAATAATTGCATATTTAAATATCCTGTCTCATCAGTAGCATATCTGTTTAACAAGGAAAAGACGAGACCTGAAGCTGCTTTTATCTGAACACCCAAGTGAGATGATATGGTAAGAGGATTCTAATTGTTTTTTTTTTTTAAATGTACTAAAACTGATCTTCCTACGCTCTTCAAGAGAATGACTAAAGGTAATGCTTACACAGCACAAAACATTTAACATGACACTGCCTGTGCCTCACAGTGCCGTGTGTGGGGTGTTTCAGTGTGGGGAGACAGCTGCCAACTGCAGTATTTATCTACATGCCAGACTGTACAGTGCAGCCACATCTGAAAGTTTTTCAACCATGGTGGAGTCAGACGCATGCAATCACCGTCTAACCATTCAAACCAGCACATAAGCATCCTAGCCTTCTTCTCTTCCACAATCACATTTTAAATGCCATAGGTGCAGTTAGATCCCCCCAGCTAACTGCTTCCTTCATCAAAAAAGACAATTACAGAGGGAATAACAGGCAGTCCACAGGCTGTAGAGTGCTCACCCTTAATACTTGCCTTGACAATGTTTGAAAATGCTCTTGAGAGATTGTCAGTGTGTCTTAGATAGAACTGCTAGGCTAGCATGAGCACTGAGTGACCTCAAGTCCCAGTCACAGAATGTCAAGAAAGGAATGTTAGTAATGTAAGCATTCCAGAATGTTCCATATTAGAACACTGTGCACAAAAAAAAAATGCAGAACATTTTCCCCAGGTGACCATTAGCAGTTAATTTATCTTCAACAGGTCTTCCCTCAATTAAACATACATGAGCCACACTCTAAAATGTAAATTCAGATAATCTTTTAAAAGACTGCAATCTCAACCTCTCATCTGAGACATAGCACAGTTTTAGAACTGCAGATGTTTAAATAATTATAATAAATTGCTCACTTCACAGTGCACTCTGAAGTCAGGACATCTAAACCTAAGCCTGACAAGGTGTTTCAACATGATCACCAGCTTACTATGACAAGACATTTGTTCATCCTTAGAGATGGGACAGAGCATACTTCATAACTTGTGCAGTTAAGTAGCCTATGCATAAAGATTTATTAATTAATGCATAAAGATAACTTTTTTCAGACTGCTTCATAATAACCTGATCTATAGATTCACTGGTCATGTTATTAATCACACCTCACTCATATCTGCATATTGCTCATATACTCATATTTCAGCAGGTTCACTAACCATTTTTGCAATTCTACACTTACAGATTGTAATCATCCCGTTTCTCTGCATAATTTAGTAGATTTTTTCCCAGTCCATTCATCAATGGAGTGGAAGGGGCAGTCATCAAAGGGGCAGTAGTGGGCTGGAGGTCAGGGAACCAGCCCTGTGACCAGAAGGTTGCCGGTTCGAATACCTCGGCTGACAGTCCATGACTGAAGCGACCTTGAGCAAGGCACCTAGCTCCCATTTGCTCCCTGGGTGCCATGGATAGGGCTGCCTACTGCTCCGGACAAGTGTGCTCACTGTCCCCTAGTGTGTGTGTGTGTGTTCACTAGTGTGCATGCATGTGAGTGTTTCACTGCACGGATGGGTTAAATGCTGAGGTCTAACTTCACAGTGCGCAAACACAGTGATAAATGGTTCTCAGTTCAACTCAGTTCAATCAATGGTCCCCTTTGGACCATTGCTGACTATTCTAAGGGTAGCTGATCATTTGCATTACTGCAGTCACACTCACCTGGCAGTGACGTGTGTGTGTGTTAATCACACACTGGAGTTCATGAACAATTCAGCTATAAACAGTCCACCAGCCAACAGTGTTCTATGGGCAGCATCCTGTGACCACTGATGAAGAACTAGAGGATGACTAACATAAATTGTGCAGCGACAAATGAGCTACTGTCTCCGATATATACACACAGGGTGAGTCAAAAGTCACAGGACACAGTTTAATTTAATTTTTTTTTTTATTTTATTATCGACTTTTATCTGCGATGGACTGGCAACCTGTCCAGGGTGTATCCTGCCTTCCGCCCGAAGACTGCTGGGATAGGCTCCAGCATCCCCCGCGACCCTGACGGAGAAGCGGCTTAGAAAATGGATGGATGGATGGATGGATGGATGGATATCGACTTTTATCTCTGGGGTCATCTCAAACAAATTGTGTATGCTGAGAAAATACGCAACAAACATCACCTTCAGCACTAAATCGTGGAGGCTTGTGACAGCATTTCTCCAGAGATTCTCATGCGGGTTCATAACAATTGGATCCTGTGCCTTCAGCTCTGTGTTCAGCACCAGGGACAGCACAGTGAACATGTCAAATAACTGTGCATCACAGGCAATGTTCCTAGTTGTTGCTGCAACTTTCTGTGTTGATAACTTTGAAGATATTGCAAATCTGATTGCGGCAATCGATTTCTGAGACAATTCTGGACTTCTTTGATATGCTACATGACCACCTTCCCATTGGAAAAACTTGCCCTTTATTCAATATGGTGGCTTTCAAGATGGTGGCCATGTTCCGGACATAGCCTAAAAGATAGGCCCCCTCATCCATTACTTACTGGGGTATTCAGATGTGTCATTTTCCCTTTCGTTTCTGAAATAAAACGGTGTCTTGTGTTTTTGACTCACCCTGTATATATGTGTGTATATCCATATATATCCATGTATATCCATCCTCCTCTGGTCAAACTACCTACAAGTGATTATACTACTAATATTAATAGCAGTAGTATTGGTATTAGGAATAGCTAGGAGTCCATGAGAATATCAGTGTAGGGTGGGCAGCTAGTCTAAGGCAGGTGGTGGCAGCTGGGGCGTGGGCAGCTGGTCTGAAGTGGGTAGCAGGAGGGCTCGGCAGTCGGTCGTCCTTCAGTGTCCGGCCGGACATGTGGGTGATTGTATACTCGGAAAGAAAGCAGGGAGATGGAATTAGTTTTATTCTATCCGTTTGTACATAAACAGGGGATGTAAACATTTACAGAGCGTAAATGTAAACATTTACAGAACATTTACAGTAATGTTATTCTGGAATAAAAAAATAAACTTAAACTTTAAACTCCTGCATCTTCACTCACATCCTTCGCACTATTCCACTTCTTTCACTGCACATAGCCAGTGCTCCATCAGTTGTAAGTCCAATAAGTTTGTCCCAGGGCAGTTTCATGTCGGTTGCACTTTGACATACGTTTTCAAAAATGTCCTTTCCAGTCGTTGTCCCGTGCATCGATTTAATGTCCAATATTTCCTCTGTAACGTGCAAATTGGAGTCCACCCCATGGATGAAGATGGCTAGCTGTGCAGTGCCAGTCATGTTAGTACTTTCATCCACAGCAAGAGAGTATGCAATAAAGTCTTTGCTTCTTTCACTCAACTGTGTTCTTAAATCAGTGGCCATCTCACAAACTCGATCAGCAACCGTATTTCTACTTAGGCTTACATTTGCCAGAATCTGTTTTTGGTCTGGACATACGACGTCGCACACCTTGATCATGCAGCTCTTCAGAAATTCTCCCTCGATGAATGGCCAGGCTGCTTGAGCGATCTCCTTCGCCACGATAAAAATTGCTTTCACAGCAGCTTCACTTTGTGATTTTGCACGGGTAAAAAACGTCTGCTGAAATGTCAGCTTCTTTTTTAATTCCTCTATTTTCTGTATCTTTTGCTCTGCATTCAGGTCTTTCAGTTTATCCCGATGTTTTGTCTCATAGTGCCGTCTTAGATTAATATCTTTGAATACAGTCAAAATAGCGACACAAATGAGACAAACAGGTTTACCGGCAATGTCAGTAAACATATACTCAGCCTCCCATTGGTTTTGAAAGGCTCTGTTTTCAGAATCAGCTTTTCTCTTCGGCATCGTGAGGGGCTAGCTTCGCAATAACTTGTAGCAACAGACACTAGACTTGATTGGCGCAGAAAGCACTCCGAAAGGCAGCTGAAGCGCTGCATTATGGGATCTGTAGTTTATTGTGTTACCAGTGTTTCATATTGCCGGGCCATTAGTAACAATAATATAAAATGATCTCAACAACCCCACCCTCCCCCCGCATTGTCATCGTTCATCACAATGTTTCCATGTAGACATACTCATATGCCAGTTAGGTAGACATCACCCAACCCTATAACAGAGTGGACAGTAAGTTCACACAGTGTTTAAAAACCCCCAGCAGCACTGCTGTGTCTGATTCACTTTTACCAGCCCAATACCCACTATCTAATCTATAAGGTCAGTATTTCATGGAATGAAATATAAAAGATATTTATGAGAATTAAATGATAATTTAATTAACAATTGACATTAACAATGATAATTAAAATGATGTGTCTATGTATACACAACCCAAATTTATATCCAAATAAATTGGGATGCTCTGCAGAATGTAAATAAAAATAGAATGCAATGATTTGCAAACCATGTAAGCCATATTTTTAAAGAAAAATGCTACACAGACAAAATATCAGACATTGAAACTGAGAAATTGTGTTATTTATTGGAAATTATATGCCCATTATGCATTTGATGCCAACAGCAAATTCCAAAGAAGTTGGGATGGGGGCATGTGCACCACTGTGTTTCATCACCTCTTCCTTTAACAACACCGTGTTAGCGGTTGGGAACTGAGGGGACCAACTGCTCTAGTTTTAAAAGTGAAATGTTTTCTTGTTCTTGTTTGATATAGGATTTCAGTTGCTCAACTGTTCAGGATCTCCTTTATCGTATTTTTTATTTTATAAAATGCCAAATGTTTTCAGTGGGTCACAGGTCTGGACTGTAGGCAGGTCAGTTTAGCACTCTGACTCTTTCAAGGAGGAGCAATGCTTTTGTAATACATGTAGAATGTGGTTTGGCATTGTCTTGCTGAAATAAGCTTGGCCCTCCCTGAAAAAGACGTCATCTGGAGGGCAGCATATGTTGCCAAAACATGTATAGATCATTCAGCACTGACAGTGCCTTCACAGATGTGCACGTCAGGCATGTCATGTGCACTAATGCACCCCTATACCATCATGAATAGAGGCTGATAACAATAGTGTATTGATAACAAGCTGAGTGGTCTTTAGCCTGGAGGACAGTGTCCATGATTTCTAAAAATAATTTCAAATTTTGATTTGTAGTACCACAGGAGACTTCTCCACTTCCCCTCCATCCATTTGAAATAAGTCTGTTTATGTAATTTTTTCTTCTTTGTATTTTGTAAGTATTTTATTGAGTTTTAACTTGCATTTGTGGATGCAGTGATGGACTGTGTTCACAGGCAGTGGTTTTCAAAAGTGTTTGAGCCCATGCAGTGAATTCCATTACAGAATCATGTCTGTTTTTAATCAAGTGCCTCCTGACGGCCCAAAGATCACAGCAACCAAATACTGGTGTTTGGCCTTGTTCCTTGCATACAGAGATTTCTTCAGATTCCCTGAATCTTTTAAATGTTATTATGTAGAGGAAAAGATGAAAAGCAAATGTTATCTGCTATTTTATGTTGAGAAACATTATTGTTGAATTGTTGCACTATTTGCTTGTGCAGTCTTTCACAGAGTGGTGAACGCCTTTACTTCTGAAAGACTCAGCCTCTCTGTCTCTCTGTCAGCCTCTCAGTCATGCGACTGACCTGCTGACAATCAATGACCAGGTGTTTTTTGTGGCATTACACAACTTCACCAACCTTTTGTTGCCCATGTCCCAACTTTTTGTAGATGTGTTGTTGGCATCAAATTCAAAATGGGCATATATTAAAAAAAAAAAAAAATAACATTTCTAAGTTACAACATTTGATATGTTGTCTTTGTACTATTTTGAATTAAATACAGAGTTTAAATTTGATTTGTACATCATTGCATTTTGTTTTTATTTACATTTTGTACAGTGTCACAACTTTTTTGGAAATGGGATTGTACATACAAAAGTATATATGACACCACCACAGAATGCCAGCTATGAGACTGCATAGCAGAGATGCATAGTGTTAAACTGTGGTAGGAGCTCACAGGAGGACAGCAGGTGGAGGGTTATGTTTGGACACATGTACACTGCAAACACATATCTACTTTCTTGCTATTACTAGCAACAACCTTTCTTTCCTCTATTAAAAATGGACAGAAGAACAGAGAGATAAAACTCTTACAGACTTCATTTGCCCTGCCTGTCAGATTGATTACTTTAACTCTTTGAACCAAATTCCCATAAAAACCCGCTGAGGGAACATAAACCGCAGCCAATAAGCACAGCAGCGATTTACATATTTATACAGTGTGACCTAGTGTCTATGAAACCCAGAAATTCCAAGAAGTTTACACAGGCAATATAAATGCAAATTATGCTGTAAACATTCTTGCATAACATTTTACAGCAATAAAAAGTTTCGGGAAAGAAAAAAGGTCATATGAATCAAGCTCAATTTCATCCTCTTGTTAGATGCTTTTGCAGCATAGCCACATTTAAATTGAGGTCAGGTAGGTTAACCATTAAGCCTAATTGGGAGTTCTACATGATGTCATGATTGATTAATTGAATTGTGCTAATGTTTTTAGGACTGTGGGCACCGGATGAGTATGTGAGTGCGAGTTGGAGAGGAGTGTTCAGAAGGAGATCCCAGGTCCAAAATAGCAACGATAATATGAGTTGTGTTATTCCAAACCAGCAGTACAGTCAAGGCCACTTCAACAAATGATGTTTTACATGTGATGTAAAACATGTACTAAATATATTTAACTGTGTAATTTATAAATATTCAAATATATACACATGTACGGCAATATGTTAAAAACATTTTTGACCTATGTATATTAAATACATGTAATTGTTGCAATTATAGTATTTTCATATATTTAAAACATATATGGAGATGTATTACAAAATTAACACATCAAAAAAAAGAAATATATTTACTTTGCATGGTTATATGGGCTAGTACAAGTTCTAATACATGACCGCATTAGTGACCATTTCTGCAGACATGTTGCTTGCATGTTTACTTGAAAAGAAAAACGGTACTATGATATCTACATTAGACTATACATTTAAAATACCATTAAAAGGACTAAAAATAATATTTCATTAATACAGAACATGTTCCTTTGCTTTAAAGCCACACATTCCACCAAGTTCCCAGACATATTACAAGGTTCATATTCAAACTTGACACAGTTTGAAAGCAGTTACAATAAGATTTATTGTCAAGCACTTTGGACTGCAGCCAACATATTTGATACTGATTTCTCCTGTGACACTGGAACTGGGTTCATAAGACCAAACATATCTGTCACTTCAATGCAGAGCGCTACACTAACCTATAGCTTAACAGCTTCATGAGTTTTGGCATTAAACATTACATGGAGGAAAATTATTAACAAAATCCTGCAATCCATTAGAATGTAAATGTTTAGGCTAATTTAAAATATTTCCATACATTTTATATATTTCAGTCCAAGATAACATATCACAGGTAGCATTTATAAACCCATAAAATCACCTTAAGCTAGAAGTTTAACAGAAGGTGTATCAGTAAGAAAGTTTTAAAATACAACACAGACACGCTTACATACATAACAATGATTCTTAATTAGAAACCTGACTGCTAACTATAGGTATCAGGCCTCTTTCCTTTGTTATCTGCTGCTCTCTGTACAAAGAATGCCAAAAAAGTGGCCTCCTTTATTTCTGTGAAATTATAAACTGGGTTACTAATCATAATTTTGCTAACTTGCACTCACATACTTGTCTCTCTTTGCTCCATGCTAACAGACAACCAGAAACACTAAAAACAACACATGAAATTCAAGACGGCAAAATTAATTAAATGGATGAGGAATCAAAACCTTTTATCCTATTAGTGAGGAGCTGCTGTAATAACAAAAAAGGCTTTTCATGAAGTTTGAACGAACAGACATTATGAAAAATAAATGTAAATGCACAAACCTGCATGAGTGCACACACACACACAGACACACACACACACACACACACACACACACACACACACACACACACACACACACAGAGGAAGGTTTAATAATCTTCCTATCAGTACAATGTTGAATATTCTCATCCCAGTCTGTACTGAATGGACGGAAACTGAGAATCACACAGAGGACCCCATCCCATCCACACATACACAAGTAGTAAAGCTTCTTTACTCCTAATTACAGTGTTGTCCAGCTAATGTTCAGCACTTGCTTAGATGAGGGGACACTGATGGCTCATTACTGTAATCTCTTGTGGGACAAGCACAGAGCAAACTAGCGAATTGTTTATTAGTGTCAGACACAATTCAAGCAACATTAAATAACAACTCTAAGGAGGAGGAACTGTGCTAAGCATAGACATACACAGTGACATAAATAGTGACATAAATCCAGTCTGAAATACATCATGAACGTGTCACTTCCTTCTCTGTTGACATGACAAAAAATGTTAGGGCTGCACAAAATAGATTAAACATCATTCTGGGATTATAATATGCCTTGTATATTATAATATGCAACATGTTACAACCATATATGTGAATTATATGTCAGAATAGATCAGGATGCTCACAATACAAGAAAACATTTAGTCCTGGTTTCTCTGACATGGATCAAACCTCGAGACTACGCTACACTGGCAATGGTGTTTCACCATTAAAATTCTTTTAAATCAAGGCATAATCTGTGTCTGGAAAACTGACATTCGATAATTTATTTGGGGGTTTGATGTGCATTGAAAGGCTTAGTGGTATTACTATTGCAAAGGCCAGTACTGCAATGATTTATTGTTAACTATACACACACACACACACACACACACACACACACACACTATACAGACAAAAGCATTGGGGCATACCTCCTAATTACTGAAATCAGGTGTTTCAGCCACACCCATTGTTAACAGGTGACTAAAATTAAGCACACAGCCTTGCAGTCTTGATAGACTAGCAGTAAAATGGGTCGTACTGATTATCTTAATGACTTAAGGACGCCAGCTCTGCCACAAGTCAGTTTTGTAAAATTTTTTTCCTGCTAGATCTGCCCCTGTCTACTATAAGTGTGAGTATTGTGAAATGGAAGCACCAAGAAACAACAACAGCTAAGTCATGAAGCGGTTGTCAACGGAAACTTACAGAGTGGGGCTGGCAAATGCTGAAGCGCACAGTGCCTATTCTCTGTTGAATCATTCACTAACGAGTTCCAGATTGCCTTTTGAAGCAACATCAGCAAAAGAACTGTGCATCAGGAGTTTCACAAAATGGGGTTTTCATGGCCGTAGCTATACACAAGCCTAAGATCAAATCGCATGCCGCAACTGGACTCTGGAGCAGTGGAACCGCATTCTGTGACGTAACAAATCACACATGCCTATCTGCCAGTCTGATGGACAGGTCTAGGTTTGGTGAATGCCAGGAGAACATTACCTGCTTGAAGTCATTGCGCCAAGTGTAAATTTTGATGGAGGAGGGATAATGCTATGGAGTTGTTTTACAGGGATTAGCCTAGGCCCCTTAGTTCCAGCGAAGGGGAATTTTAATGCTTCAGCATAAGACATTTAGGACAATTGTAAGCTTCCAACTTTGGAGGGACAGTTTGGGGTAGGCCCTTTTCTGTTCCAGCATGACTGAGCCACAGTGCACAAAGCAAGGTCCATAAATACATGGTTGGCTGGCCCTCACAGAGCCCTGACCTCAACCCCCATGAAACACCAATGCGATGAGCTAGAACAGAGATTGTGAGCAAGGTCCTCTCACCCAGCACCAGTGTCTAAACTCACAAATGCTCTTCTGGATGAATGGGCAAAAATTCCTGCAGACACACCCTAAAATCTTGTAAAAAGCTTCCCAGAAGAGTGGAAGCTGTGATAGCTGCAAAGGGGGGAACCAATGCCTATGCATTTAGGATGGAATTTCATGAAGTGTAAAATTTCCAGCTTTGATAATTCCAGGTTTTATTTTTATTCTCTGCCTTTTTACACTTCATTATGCAAATGGATTATCTTATATCTAACCTGAATGACATATATCCTGAAAAAAAAAAACTCTGAAAATAAATGAAGTGTGTGTGTGTGTGTGTTTGTGTGTGTGCATGCATGTGCATATGAGAGAGACTGCAAAACATGAACAGCTGTGTAGCAGCACTTTCCTGTCAGTCATGATTAGCTAATAAATAACAGGAGATGCTAGTTCTGTAGGGTGCATGTGTGTATTTGTGTGTGTGTGTCTCAGTACTAATTGACCTCCATCATCTCTGATGGGTTAACTATGCTAATCCAGTTATACACTAACCACATCCCAAAGTGTCTGCCTTTCTCTACATGCAACTCAATTACATGTCCTGGCAGGAAAGCAGTAAAGAGGAACCACAGCTGCAGGTATGCTAATAAGTGCCTAACAGCATCTATTAGCATGTTTGCCTTATCTTATTAAAACAGGCTAAACCCAGCTTTAGGTAGGCATACAAGACGAAATATCAAATACCAAAGAGCCTTAGCACAAATGAATATCATTTCAGGCATCTTGGAGGGACTCTAACCCTTCAAACATTCTTGTGCAACAGGCCAGACATGTTGTCTCTTGCACTGAAGAACACATTTCCTTGTAACTATTTTGACCTTACCCCACTGAGAGGGTTCAGTATGGCCCCTGGGCAAGACGGTTTCATGTCTCTTATTAGTGTAATTGATTGCTTGTCATATCACATTTATTATAAAAGGCACACAACGGCATGCTGCTCAGAAGCCAAGTGTTTGATCTCCCGGCTAAAAAGACCTGCACTCTGCTTTTAATGATGGCCCTGGCGCTCAGAATTTGCCAGCATTCAAAAGGTCATTAGAGACCGGTCAAACACAATACTTCCGAACTTCAAAAAGTAATACAGCTTGGATCATTTTATTTTATTATCGAATTCATTAAAGTCCAACTATTGCTTTGTTAATCCTTCCCTCCTCCACTGCTTATGGATCTTCATGCCTACACACTCCACAAAAGTCTTTAACAGCCATTTAATTAAAAAGAAATTGTACTAGACTGATAGAAGCCCTATTGGATTCCTGTTTGGTCCAGATTAATTCCCAGTCTTGAACTTTTACAAAGTGACGTCACCCTATAAATGAGGACACTGAGGGACACAATAAAAGTAATTTCCAGTACACTGATGCACAGACAATGATACACAATAGCGTTTCAGAGCAAACAAATCAGGATCCATCAGCAAACAAATGCTTTGCACATGCTGTACTGTTTGTGTTATATTTAAATTGTACTTGTCTGGAGCTCAACAAAAACACACAGACTAATGCAACTAATATATGATACTCTATAATACCATCTCAATGGCAATTTTTCATACTCAATACACGTCACTTTACCTGGTTTGAATTCCTTGTCAATGCATGCCTCTTCTATGGAGGCACAGGAGGCCTTTTAGTATGCTAGAACAAATTCTGCTTCGTACTGAAATATCACAGTGTCATGACCCACTAGCAATTTCATATTGTCCAATACATCCTGCTTATTGGCCATCACTCCTCTGTGCTATCAGTAATGAACCGTAGCAGAACAGAATCTCATATCAAACCCTATAACACAAGCCAGCAGCAGAGGAGTAATATCAGCATCTGATATAGAAGCTGCTAATGTCAAGAGCGCTGACCTTTTCATTCCATTCTCCATCATATCTAAAATTTGGCCTTATGATTCGCTGAGCCCAGGATTTTTCTGCATAGGAAATTCTGAGAAACTAGGTAAGCACATGAACATGGCCTCTCTCTGTCCTAGTGTGTTTGTGCTTTTGGTGTACTTTGAAGGCCATATTATTCAATGTTTTGTCCTTAACTCTTCACACCCCTTCGTATAACGGGCATATATTATTACTGTTACATCAAGATGTCCCAGCACTGACTAATGTGCCCCCACACTGATTAGCTCTTACCGAAGTCCATTTATTCTACTTCTACTGCATGCTTTTAACGGCTTTTTCTTTTCTGTAAGTCTTGTATGAATAAACCCTTCATTCATGGCTCACTATATTTGACACAATACAAATCTCACCCATCAATTTTTCTGACTGAAACCTGGCACTGTGGTCTTCTTCTTTTGATAAATGTGTTTTTAGATGAGTGGGTAAATAGATTCAACATTTTTTAGGCCGTAGCCTGTTGGAATTCTTGTTTTTCCCAAAACTTCAAACTTCAAAAATCAAGCCTCAGACAGTTAACCATAATTGACAGGACAATTGATATGAATGTTAATAATCTATTAGTCTCTTGAGCTAGACTTCTGCCTCACAAAGTCTTGTATGTTTCATCCCTTAACATGGCAAAGAAACCACCTACTTTGAAAGGAAAGAGCCATTTGACTGACATGTAAAATGACAAATCGCAAACCCTAGTTTAGCATAAAAGGACCAGGCTATTTTCAAAATGGTGCTACAATGAAAACAAACCAACATGCAACAAAAAACCTGTGAGGATCTCTCACTTAAAATCTACTAAATGCGTCAAAGAAAACGCTTAAATAACTTTTTTTGATGCAATGCTGTGAACTTCACAAACGTTTTTTGTCAATTTGGCATCTATTTTGCTCCAATAAGCCCAGTTATGGCACAGCTTGCAAAGCTACCATCAAACTGACAAACCCATTGGACGGAAGCATGTATGAATAGCAGTGCGACTAGTCAATCATGATGGAACTGACAAAATCCTGATAGTTGTGGCCAGTACCACTGTGTGCAGACCATCTGAGGCTGAGACTAATGATCTATTGACTCTATATCCTTAATAAAAAACAGCCAATACTGATTAGATATTTATAGTCTTTATGAAATGATGACAGCCATAATTATTTGAGGAGTGTTTGTTCCCTGTGACCTAGTACAAAGAATACCAACACTAGACAGAAGAAATGGCCTAGACTGGTTGTCATTCCTTTTTTGCATAAATTCATAATTTCTATTCAGTTGCCTGTGACCTGCACAACTGCTGTCACCTGAACAGAAGGGAGTTTGAGTAGTCAGAAATATCCAGATATGTAAATGAATCTCATTACTACTGTCTATTTCTCCACTATAACAACACTACAAAAAAGCTCTCCAGACCATTTCAAACCAACCCCCCACCAATTTCTTTCATCATACCCTCCTCTCATTACCATGCCCTAATTATAATTACAGATTTTGTTTAGCTACTTCATGCATATTGAAGTGTGATTTTCCTGTGCAATGTAGAACAAGGTCACGACTGATGGCCCCAGCACTGACGGCCAGGGCAGAGAGAGGACAGTCGTTAGCGCAGCTCCACGCTATGCATACCCAGATATCAATTAACTCAATTAATATTCAACACTGGTCTTTCTGATTTAATTATATTTCCAGCCATCACAGACCAATTATGTTTCCTACATTTGCATCTGTTGCTGTTGATATAACTACGAAGCTCTCCAGCACTTCATAACACTTCAGACATGCTGGACAAGATTTGACAGTAAAGGTTAAGAGAGGTAATCTGTGAAAGTCCTGTGTGAATGTGGGTGTGTGCTCTGTGTGCTCATATGCAGAGGTTGTGATAAACAAGACATGTAAATGAGAATTGGCCTGTAGTGTAGAGTCCAGCTTTTAGCAGAGGTCATGGAGGTCATCAGGTTGAATAAGCACTGAAAATCTACAGTAACAGACACATTAGCAGGACAATTAAAGTAGAGTGAGATAACAGAGCCAAAGGCCTATACTGACCTAAATTCTAGCACACATATGGAAAAACGTTATGCCCATGGCTATGCTTGTGTGTGGCATGGGGGAGGGGATGTTCAGTGTGTGTGTTTGATGATTTAGTGGCATGATTCAGCAGACAGCAGGCTCCCATGTCCTGTGGCAGTCAAGTCTGTCATATTGGCCAGGCCTCCAATTTGACACACAAACACACACACACACACACACACACACACACACACACACACACACACACACACACACACACACACACACAGAGAGAGAGAGAGAGAGAGAAGGCAAATACACTTGATGCCTCCTATAAAAAAAGAAGTCTCCTATAAAAAAGATGAAAAGGTCCAAGGTGGAAAATAACTTTGTAAATTGATATCCCTGTGTTTGCTATAGTCACCATTCAGAACACCTGGATTTTATTTTAAGCTGAGTCTACAGACTCAAGCTCATCCCTGCCTGAAAGCTTTAGTATGCTGCATCGTTGCCACAGCAACTGCTCCCCTCAATTTCATCTGACCTCTCTTTCTGCAGACTGAAAAGAAGTGGTCTGAACATCAGCAGCATCATCATGCTCGCCCAAGATCACAGAGGCACTAGATGGATTTCTACACCAGACACACACACACACACACACACACACACACACACATACACACATACATATACCTTTTTCCACTGTGTGCCATTATAACTACACTGATCATTATATTGAATAAACACATTCAGAAAAAGTAAATTCTCCACTGCCCTGCAATAGAGTATAATAAATCATCAGAAAATTAATTCATTATACTGGAGGCCATTTTCTCGCCTTTTAGGATATTTATACAGACGTCACCATGGCAACATCCTTCGGAATTACCAAACAAAATACCTCACAAGAGGAGACAGAATTGTTATTCAAGGAAAAGGTCTGTGTGCTGGATGTAGTTTAAGTGAAGAACAGTCACTGTGTCATCTATTTTGTGTAACTTTCTATTAAGTCATTACTTCACGTGGCTATATAGGAACTAATCACAGGGCTTTGAGAACCTACAAAATAAAATGGTCAAAATAACATATACTACTGCTCAAAAACATATTAATAATATGTAATATATAATAATATAAAATCAATAATACAAAAAAGCTATTGTGTGTATATATATATATATATATATATATATATATATATATATATATATATATATATATATATATACATACATACAACCCCAATTCCAGTGAAGTTGGGACGTTGTGTAAAACATAAATACAAAGAGAATATGATGATTTGCAAATCCTTTTCAACCGATATTCCATTGAATACACTACAAAGACAAGATATTTAATGTTCAAACGGATAAACTTTATTGCTTTTTGCAAACATTCACTCATTTTGAATTTAATGCCTGCAACACGTTCCAAAGAAGTTGGGACAGGGGCATGTTTACCACTGTGTTACATCACCTCTCCTTTTAACAACACTCAATAAGCATTTGGGAACTGAGGACACTAATTGTTGGAGCTTTGTAGGTGGAATTCTTTCCCATTCTTGCTTGATGTACAACTTTAGTTGCTCAACAGTCCGGGGTCTCCATTTTGCGTTTCATAATGTGCCACACATTTTGAAAGGGAGACAGGTCTGGACTGCAGGCAGGCCAGTCTAGTACCCGCACTCTTTTACTATGAAGCCACGCTGTTGTAACACATGCAGAATTTGGCTTGGCATTGTCTTGCTGAAATAAGCAGGACGTCCCTGAAAAAGACACTGCTTGGATGGCAGCATATGTTGCTCCAAAACCTGTATGTACCTTTCAGCATTAATAGTGCCTTCTCAGATGTGCAAGTTACCCATGCGATGGGCACTAACACAGCCCCATACCATCAGAGATGCTGGCTTTTGAACTTTCTGCTGATAACAATCTGGACAGTCCTTTTCCAGAGGACACAACATCCATGATTTCCAAAAACAATTTGAAATGTGGACTCATCAGACCACAGGACACTTTTCCACTTTGCTTCAGATGAGCTCGGGCCCAGAGAAGCCGGCGGCGTTTCTGGGTGTTGGTGAATATGGCTTTCGCTTTGCATGGCAGAGTTTTAATTTGCACTTGTAGATGGAGCGACAAACTGTGTTCACTGACAATGGTTTTCTGAAGTGTTCCTGAGCCCATGTGGTAATATCCATTACAGAATGATGTCGGTTTTTAATGCAGTGCTGCCTAAGGGATCGAAGGTCACGGGCATTCAATGTTGGTTTTCTGCCTTGCCGCTTACTTGCATAGATTTCTCCAGATTCTCTGAATCTTTTGATGATATTATGGACTGTAGATGAAATGCACATTGAGAAACGTTGTTCTTAAACTGTTGGACTATTTGCTCACGCAGTTGTTCACAAAGTGGTGAACCTCGCCCCATCCTTGCTTGTGAATGACTGAGCCTTTCAGGGATGCTCCCTTTATACCCAATCATGACACTCACCTGTTTCCAATTAACCTGTTGTTAATGTTCCAAATGTTCCAAACAGGTGTTTTTTGAGCATTCCTCAACTTTCCCAGTCTTTTGTTGCCCCTGTCCCAACTTCTTTGGAACGTGTTGCAGGCATCAAATTCAAAATGAGTGAATATTTGCAAAAAACAATAAAGTTTATCCGTTTGAACATTAAATATCTTGTCTTTGTAGTGTATTCAATTGAATAAAGGTTGAAAAGGATTTGCAAATCATTGTATCAACTTCATTGGAATTGGAGTTGTATATATATATATATATATATATATATATATATATATATATATATATATATATATATATATATATATATATATATAGGGCATTTTGTAAGAAGGAAGACAGAAGATGCTTCAGATGTGTCCCGAATGATCACTGTAGACAACTGTAATAGCACTGTGATTGAAGTTAGAATATATGACATATACAATTTGGAAAGTGTTGAATACTCAATTGAATAATAAATAAATAAATAAATACATAAATGAATGAATTAATGAATGAATGAATGAATATGATTATCTATATGATATATGATTATCACACAATTCACCCTCACATAAGCTGCACTGTTGTCTATGTTTCACAAGAAATGGGGTTTGTCAGTAACACATGTATTATATGCCATTTAACAGAGATGAAGATAAAAGCTTCACACAGCTGTTATGAACTCTATATGTAGCTTTGCATTGCATAACATGACCACACATACATTAACATGACCCACTAACATTTTAGAATACACTCACACATACACTTGCACGGTGGGCTTTATGGGGATTTCATATTGATGTGTATAACTGTATTTCAGTACTGAGTTTTACATGGATCTCTGTTATTAGTTTAGCTCTATATTAGATTTTATACTGGCCTATGTATTACCGTGGCTTAATTTTAAAATTTACAGTGATCTATGTATTAGCATGCTGTAGCTAAATATTGGATTTTAATTTGACCTATCTATTACTATTGCTCAATGCTGTGTTTTACATTGGCCTGCAGATAGTTCAGTATTGGGTTTTACATTGACCTGCATCTTATTGTGGTTCATTACTGGGTTTTACATTGACCCATGTAGTACTGTAGCTCAGTACTGCTATTCCTGTACTTAAACCCAACCAATAACCTTAGTAAAACAAAGAAAACATTTTGTCAGCTCAAGTAAAAGCTGCGATTTTTGGAAATAAGCATTTTTCCTTATGGTGACATTTGGTCCCCTACCAGCTCAGTAAAACATTCCATTTTTCGGAATTAATGATTAGCATTAAGCAAAAAAGCATCACATTAGGCAAAAAAGCAAAACATCACCCGAGGTATTTGAAACAGACACCATACAGCATTGAAAGACTTATCAGGACTTTCACAATCCTATTTATGCACATCGCTTTAGAGATGTAGTAATCCATAATATCTCATTTGCTGTGTCATATGCTTTCCGGCAGTCATGCTGATTCTAATCTACAGCCTCTCAGGCTGTGGGAGAGAAGGGTACTGGGAATTAAACATACACTGTGAAAATTAAACCAAAATTCAATCAGCTGCAGAGTTAGCTCACTGACCACAGAGCAATATGAATGAGAATCGACAACTCCACAATGACAGGTGCAGGAGAGGTGTTGAGAAGGTGCAGAGACCAAACAGAAATAGATTAGAGAGAGCGAGAGACAGAGAGAGAGTGAGAACGAGAGCAAGAGAGAGAGTGTGTCCAGAGCAGCCTACTAACAGCTCTGGGATTTCTCGGGGGGAGAGAGTGAAAATGACATAATGAAAAGGTTGTGCAAAAATGAAATGAAATTGGAAATTGAATTTAAACTCCCACTTGCTTTTTCACTCTCCTTCTCACTCTTTCTGCTACTTCCCTTCCTTGCCACTATTTCTGTGCTGTCTGGATGATGATATCTTGCCTACCACAAATGTGTGAAAAGGAGTTGTGGTGTGGTGTGATGTG
The DNA here is from genome assembly GCF_015220715.1 of Pygocentrus nattereri. Lineage (NCBI taxonomy): Eukaryota > Metazoa > Chordata > Actinopteri > Characiformes > Serrasalmidae > Pygocentrus > Pygocentrus nattereri. The sequence goes on along the minus strand of NC_051214.1, from coordinate 14,371,911 downwards.
ACTTCTGCTCAGACAGCATTTCCTTTAGCAAAAGGCTAATCTATAAGTTTCCAATAGCATCATTTTGTGTAACAACGGGGGGTCCAACTGAGGACAGCTCATTACCCTGCCCATCTATCTGTCTACAGCTGTGTCATGTGTTCTTCATAGTGATTACTGTTTTTCAGTCCATTAAAGGGCATATTTTCAAAGACTATGTGAATAAAATGCAAGGGCACAAAATGGCATAGACATATTTAAGGGCCATTTTTAACAGTTCCAGTGATCTGCCTTGTCATCATGGTTCTGAAGCGTTACATGAAATGACACAGTGCACATCAAGGGTATGTGTATACAATTTATGCCCAAAATATTGAAATGTGTGTCTGTGCATGCATCTGTTTGTGTGTGTGGTCAGTATGACTCTGAGATATGCTGAGTCAAGACTGATGTGTTTTTGTTGTGGTCTGCACTGATACAGAGAGGCTTTCACTGCCGTTCACATAACCAGTGTGTGGATGTGTGCTGCGTCCTGAAGCATTACAAGAATTTATTGTTCCCTAAAGAGCCCTCGTGGCATTACAGACAGGCCTCTGAGCAGACAAGCACTCCACGGACCTTTAGAGGATCTGTGCTACTCTTTATGGGGTATTCAGAGCTCTGCAATAAACAATAAATGCGGTCATCTATTTGTGGATAGACAGACCACTGGCATATAGAACAAATAAAGCACATGTTTAAAGAGTAAAAGCACCTTCTGAACAGATGCAAACCAAATGTTTTGATACTTAAATATTTTGACAGTTGAGCTCACTGATGATAATGAGGAGATTAAATTCAAATGGTCTCAGGTGAACACAGCTCATTTGACCTCATTTCCCCTCAGGAAACACTGAAACTACGCAGCACTTAAAAGCATCACATAACTTTTCCAATCATTATCAACTTAGCAGGCCTAAATGTTACAATCTATACATGTCATGGGGCATTAGCTTTTAATTGAACTTTTACTATGATAAAATTAAAGACTTATAAAAATAAAATTTGATGACATTTTTATCAAACTCTTAAAAACCTCCACTCAGTCTTCAGGCTATTCTAAAAATGATAATAAAAGGTGTCATTAACTTATGCCATCTATTATGCACAAAATATTCATGAACCATTGCTACAGTAAGAAGTGGCAGCACAGCTCAATGGTTCAATTGGCAAAAATAAATAAATATATAAATAAAAAATAAATAAATAAGCATTGTGAATCTTCTCTCAAAAACAATAATGACTGATTCTTTAAGACTTCTCAACAAAATCAGCTGGGAACGGAACTAGGTACTGCAGTTCTTTTCTCACATTTAACTCTACATTGCCACCTCATAAATCATTAAAACATGTTACAAACTACAGTGCACTACTGATTCTGCTTCAATATATGGCTAGTTTGCTTAAACATATTTTAAGTGCTTAGCTGTGTAAAGCACACACACATACACAAGAGTTAATTGAGAATTCTATAGAATTCAATAATTAAGATGTAAACAAAGTATTTCAGAGTGGTTTGATGTGAAAATGGTGCACTCTATAGAAAGTTACAGACTCAGAATTCTTTACAATGGTAGTTATAAGAACCAGGGGTTGCAAGGTCTACAACATGAAAACAGCTATTCTAAATGACCAGTGAATTTACATGTCTTCTGAGTTTTACAGAAAACATTTTATACATAATCATAATGCAATATAGTGGTAAAACTGGTGTTTTCCTTTGGGCGCTAATGTCCTGCATGTACCTCTCCACACAGACTGATTAAGTAAGCAAACAAGCAAGCACACAAATAAATAAATAAATACATAAATGATTTAGGCATAAAACAACGTCTCAGGCATTGGGCAATCTGCTGCCATTTCACATAACTTTTTCATGACCCTTAAGGCTACATCAAAAACATTTTGAACGTCTGCTTCCTATCACCTCTGCTGTGAATAGTTCTGACTCAGTAAGTCTACAGAACTGCTCATCTAACCACTCAGAATGACTTCATCATAATTCAATTATGCAGAACTTGTAAAACACTGAATTCCCCTTTAACGCTCATACAAAACATAGGCTAGCTCTTAAAAAGAATACCTACTTAGGAATAATAAAACACTTACTTGGGCAAAAACTGACTGGATATGTTATTATTATCATATTAGCCACCTTAACAAATTGTGTGTGGTCCTTTTTCTGAGTGCCTTTTTTAAAATCATTTGTGTGTTAGAAATAAAGCAGGTACTTTATGGTGGATAATGACAGTGAATGAACTGAAATAATTCACAAAATAATAGTCACAATGATCTGTATTTTTCTGGGGCACCAAGTTGAGTTTATCAAGACAGGCATGATTCCTTCAAGATGCCTGTTATTCATACACAAATTTCCACAGCAGTGTAATGGAGGAACACAGCTGCTGCAGATTCAGGGCCTTTCTTTCATACTGAGGTGATCCACCTTTACAGTTGGAGGTGATTGAAAGCGAAACAGTGACTGCGAGTCAACAGATAAAACGTGTAAAGTTATGATGTATGGTGGTACTGAAGCCTGCTAAGGTTCCTTTTCAGTTAAAATGCTGCCCATTAAGAGAGCTGCCTTTGAAGGGAGTGACTAGTTAGCCTCCAAAATGGAACACACTAGTTGCTTCAACATAAAAATTTGTTTTATGGTAAAGTTAATTTGGCCACAATGGCTCATAGGCTAATGGAAATGCACCCTATACCTCATGAACTTAAACCCATAACATAATTAATCAATGCTTACATATTGCAGAACTTCGCTGACTCACAGAGAGGGTTTCTGGAGCAAAGAGATGTGCATGTGTGTGTGTGTGTGTATGTATGTGTATATAGAAGGGTGTGGTGAGTGGTGTTTAAGGCTATGCACGCTGATCACAGACCAGGCTACTCCCTCTACACTGTTTCATCTAGATAATCCACATGGCGCCTTCACCAGCTCTCAAACCAAAACAATCAGAAATAATTAAAGTGTATGAACTGAGAATCATCATAAGCCAATTTCCCCTCTATAATTACAGTCAAACAAAGTGATGTCAGCGCTATGACCTCAGTCTGTTGATTGATCAGGTTGTCAGTGATTGAAATCACACTGTATATTATTTTAAAAGGTTCAGATCCATCTGCTATTTGTTGGTCATTTAGCTAAAGTTGCTGGATTTGTCCCAGTTAAGATCAGAATAATAAGCACTAACAATTATCTAATTAACTCTTCAGCAGTAACCCTGTAATGACACATCTCAACGTGCTGCTGAAGCGAGTTCAGAAATAGTAGGTGCACTTCAAGAAGACACTAAATTACACCTGAATCACACAAATATTTCTGCAAATTCAATCTGCTACTTAAGGATTCTGGCAAGAGCTATAAAGAGCCATGCCGAGAGTCATGCCATATTTTCTCTCCATGCAGCTTTTATGTAAGAGGTGGCAAGCTGTTGCTCACTTAAGACCTGCTCTCATGCAACAGACTGAATACCACTGACTGACTTAACTGTGCATATTTTTGAAAAAGTATGCTTCACCTAAACTAATCTTCAAGGATAGTAGAATTAGTATGGGTGCAATAATTAACAAAATACATAAGTCAATTCAGTTAGCTATGCATGTGTAAGTGGATATTCAGTTGGGAAACAATGCTTTACAATTTATGAACCCAGGAGCATACTGTATGAGAGTATGAAAGATTAGACCTAGATCACACCTAAGATTAAAGTAGGTACACCAGCAATTTAATTGATTACATCACTTTCACCCTTTTATGATGCAGCAAGGAGCTATACCAGATTTTTCCCATTCAATCCATCATCTCTCCCATTCAATCTCTCTCGCTCTCTCTCTCACATTGCCCTTTTCATGTCAGTGCCTAGTGCAGGGGTGCTCAGTCCTGGTCGTAGAGATCTTCCACCCTGGAAAATTCCAGTACAACACACCTGGCCGTAATATTCAGATTTCCTTGGAGGCCTTGATTACCTGGCTCAGGTGTGTTAGATTAAAGTTGGAGCTAAAGTCTGGTAGATGGGAGATCTCCAGGACCTAGGATCTAGTGTCTGTTCACATACAAGAAACACACTAGATCAGGGTTATCCAATCTTATCTGCAAACGGCCAGTGTTGCTCCAGGTTTTCATTCCAACAAAGCAGACCACATGATCAAATGCTTGCCGCTTGAGAGGAAATTATTACACTTGTAGATTCAGCTCATTTTTAGTGAAAACCTGCAGCCACACCAGCCCTGTGCAGACACGACTGGACACTCCTGGACTAAATGTAATGTGGCATCTGGGTAGTGTTTGTCTTCTACTTGATGAATGCTCATTTTTGGGAAAAATATAAAACCATATGTTAAGACATTGAGGCATCACCATATTTATTTTTTTCTGAAGTTTGCCAAGGTGGAAGATAAAAAAAGAAAAAAAAAAGTAATGCCTAAACCATGATTTATGTATACAATTTTTCTTCAACATTTCACATCCTGCACTAAATTAATTCCATTTAAACAGGCCTATTTATGCACTTTCATGTGATGATATCCCTGAAGCATGTATAAACTTAATGTAACAATTTACCATGATAACCATATATCGTCATATTGCTCATGCCTACTGTATTTTTACTGTTATTTTCCCTAATGTTGCTGCTGTGTCAATTATACTACACAAATTAATGCACTACTAACATTTATGTACTAAATAAATATATTACATTTATTTATGTAATATTTTTACATACAATCTATAATGGTAATTCATGGTTTGGGCACAATTGGTGTGTTTTTTTTGTTTTTTTTATTAATTCCCTACACAGTTTAAGATACGCTCTACCCCACCTGATCCAGTTCCTCAAGGCCTTGATAGTAAGCTGATGAGCAGGATCAAATGTGCTGAGGCAGGGAATATAGGGAATTAGTGAAACTGTGCATTGCTGTGGGTTCATAGGAACAGGTTTAAGAAAGACTGCACTAAACCGTACAGGGCAGGGTTACTCCATGAGATCATGTATGGTAGCTACTGTCCTACTGGACAGGTTCAACCTTTGGTTTGAATGAAAAATTCAGAGTTTCAGCCCAAAGTGACGGCTGTCCAATAGGAATGTCCCTGGCTTGTACTCCTATTGGATAGACTCGACTTCGGCTTCAAGTTATCTGGGTAACTAAAGCCTGGCTTTGTGAAACAGCCTGCTGGTCACGCAATCCTTCAGAAAGGGCAGATTAACAATCCCCCCAGAACCCTCCCCCGTTACCTTGTTTGAATAGGGTGGTCTGGCGAGGTTAATCCCATCTCTGACCAGCTTGTCCCTGATCATGATCTTCAGCTTCAGTTTGGGGAATATCACCAGCTCCTTGCGGTGGTGCCCCAGGGTCCGGTTCCTCGGCGCCCCCCCGCGGGCCGCGATGCTGCTGCTCTCCTCCGTCCACGACCTGGAGCCCCGCAGTCTGGACTCCAAGGCTGGGGCCGGGATCATGGGCTCCAAGGTAAAGTATAGTCCTGAGGCAGTCTCTCTATCCTCTTCCTTCAGCCGCCTCACCGCCTCGTGGATCCTCCTGCGGTGGTGCGGCGCGAACACGCCGATAGCGTCCAAGTCCGGCTCTCCGATCTGCTTACACACCTCCAGGTCGTCGTAGCCGTTGTCCACGAAAGCCTCGACATACTGACACAGCTGAAGCGTTTTCAGCCACTCGTACACGATGTTTGGCCCACTGCTCATCATTGTGGTGAGGCTAAATGCAGGCTTCTCCGCGCTGCGCTGTGAACTCGAGTCGGTCACTAAAGGCTAAGCACCTTCAGCTTTTACCTGCCCAGCCTACAGCTTCCCAGCTCCTCCGGGAACGGTTAGGCTAGTTAGCGCAGAGGAGGCTACTAGCTGTGTCAAAACTTGACTAAATATTAGGTCAAAAGGTGTCGAGCTCACCTTTTTTACTCCTCCTCTTCGACATCTCAGTCACCGCGGATACACCAATATTTAAGCGCTGCTGTAAAGAGACAACTTCCAAGTCCTTCGGTTTGTGTGGAGAACCAAAAGGTAAACAAAACGAGTGAATGAGAAATATCGACGAGAAAGAGCCACCGGTACCGCTTCGGTCACTAACCGTTCACTGACTGACTGACAACTCGGCGGCTGTGATTCGTGTCTCGCCTGAGGCGGATTAAACCGTTCAACTCCAACGAAATCCCATGGTAAACGGCCCGAGAGCTCACACGGACCGGGCTCACGTCTCAACGGGAACGCCTCCCTCGTCCTCGCCGCTACATTTCTCACTGACGAGACGTGGAAACCGCCGCCGGAGAATTGTCGACCACTCTGAACAGCGCCTGAAATGAAAACTGTCACAAGCCGGGAGCGAGTGTTTGCAAGAAAGAAGGAGGAAATTAAAACTCTCCTCCTTCCTCTGCCGTTGTCAGGACGCGTGGTTGCTAACTCTTGCCGCGCGTGGTCAGATCGTTTGGATTGGAGTGGAGCGCGCGCGCCGACAGCTCTGCGGCTCGCGTCGTTTTTTTGTATTTATTTTTATTGCCTTGTGCCTTCTCATGGAACGACCGTTTAAACAGGCGCGGTGCACGCGCGACACTACCGGCGTGTTAATTCTTAAAAGCCCCGGAGCTTCACACCCTCGACAGCCGCTCCGCGTTTTTTTATTTTTTATTTTACTTTTTGCACACAGACCAACACACAGAGTGCGGCAGCGAATCGGGACTAAACACACAGACGAAGGGTGCTGTGCCTGTTTCCCTGCTCGGCGTTACACCTTCCACGCTCCCCTCCTCTCCGGCTCTCTGTCATTGACGTTTGTGCCGCACGCGCTCACCGCGCCCCCCTGCGTTTCACAACCGCTCGAGCACGTGTTTGAAGAGTGTGGGGCTTTAACTGTGCGCCTGTTCTGGTGTTATTCATTCTTTTAGGACGGCGTTTCACAAAATAACACTCCTCAGTAATTTGCATAACTTAAAGGGCAATTCCATCGATTTCCAAAATGTCTGCATAATTAGGTGATTGAGACAAAAACAGACTCATTCAGGGTGGTTTGATATGAAATGCTTCATTTGTAGAGGAGCTATAGGCTCAGGTTTCTGTAAAGTGGTGGTGATGGAAACCAGGGGTCACCATGTCTACAACAAAAAACACAGCCAGTTTATTTACTATTCAAAACCACCAATGAACCTACACGTCCTCTGAATTCTTTGTGTAATGTTGACGACGGTAAAACAGTCACCTCAAAAATAAGTATTATGCTATTTTGCCTTACGACGCTCTTCGTGTATCCCACGAATAGATAAAATACGTTTTTTAACATTTGTTTTAGGCCAAAACAACACAAAGCTACCATAGATTAATGTCCCAGACACCGGGCTGTCCATTCAAAACTATTTCAGGTAACAGCTTTTTGTGAGAGAGCTTTTCGAGGCATTAAACACTGCAGACGTCGGGAACTAAACAAAGTACCGCCTGGCTGAGGCAACACCCTCAGCGCGACTCATCTCGCACAGATTCATGGTCTCCACACTTTCAAAGATATCCCCCAGTACAGGAATAGAAAGGGACGGACCATAAGCCCATTCATCTAATGATGCTAACTGAAAACACATGCATCCACAGTGCTGGACATCAGTTTATTGTGTCAGGCTTGAAGACGGCGTGGTCTGACTGGCGAAGAAGTAATATTTCAACAGCGATGTGGGTTTAGTTCTTTGTCAACTGCAGTACTTGTATGTGCAGGTATCGGATATCATCACATTCCTTTGCTTACGTCGCCTCCTAGTGGACACTGTTGATACTACACGATGTTCAGAGTTCGATCATGTCTTCACTCAGGTTAACGACAGTTCAGGATCATCTTTGACGTCATAATCATTATTATGCAACAATGGTACATGTAGGTGCTCTATGACAGGAAACCCCGGTGATGTAATGCAGTTGAAATCTGTCCTGTGAGCTGCCGGTTTTCCACTGATGCAAACGGGAACGAACAAAATTTACGGTTCAAGTTTTAAATTACTTTTCAGTTGTTCGACACTGCAGGAACGGTCATAATAACGTCATTTAAAAATACACTTTGTGTTTTTGGTCATTTTATGCCACTAAAGCGTCTAATTTGGCTAGTTGGCTACACTGCTTACTCTGTAGTTAACTTATTATGTGATATTAATTATACATTTATGCATATTACATTTTACAATTATACATTTCTCTGTAGTGTGAAAATATCAGCAAAAACATTTAAGGAGGCTAGCATACATGCTAAAATGTGCTAATGTACTAACCAAGCAAAACCTAAAAATAAGTTTAGCCTTGAATTCTAAACCCATCCCTGAAAAGTCCTGATTGTTGCAGAGAAGCATTTTGGCTTCAATAACATGTGTGAAGTTCATTTCTGATTTCAAGCATTTTTGTTTTACCTCAACTGTGTTCAATAAAATTTGGGGGTTGAGAATTGTGGGAGGGAAGAGGTTGTTGTGACAGTCAGGACAACCAGCTTTATTCTGTATGAATTGTGGATGGACAGATTTTTAAACCCTCAGTACTAGAGAAAAGAACATGGGGTCTTAATTCATAATGATGAACATAGAAATGTGCCTATGAAATTATATCAAAGTATGAATTACATTGTGCAATACATATGCTTACACCAGCCTGCAACAATATGATGTCCTGTCCCAATCACTCAAATTTTACATAAGGTTTTGTCAGTTTTCATGCCACTTTAGAATAACCTCCCTCATAACCTCCTTTCCTCCTCAAACGGATAGATAATGTCTTCAGTATTGCAGAAATGTATCGTGTCGGGCTAGTTATACTTATATACACTTTCATATTCTGACTGAAACCTAAAACTATGAACTATGACTTTGCAGATGATTATTATTAATCTTATTTATTATTTTGCAGCACAATGCACACCAGCACTGATTTTTAAATAATTTTTATTTCCCATTGCACAGTAATTTCTATCTACAGAAATTCTAAATCGTTTGTGGCAGCAGATATTCATAAACATCCATGTGAAATTTGCATAAAACTGTACAAGAAAATTGGCTACAATGAGAAAAATACTGCAACCCACTGATAACCGCTATATGGAGGACAGAAGATGGAGGATGAGAGAGAGAGGATCTTCTTCATATCAGAAGTGTACTAGTTCAAGATACAATGTTCTGAATTGGTGACAAAAATTATTGACAGTTCACTGAAAGACAAGATAAACAGTTAAAAAAATCAAAGAACAAAAAGGAATCAAAATTCAGGACAAGAGACGGGAAAAATATCGGACATCTTATTTTCCTCAAGTATTTTTTTTTTTCTTGGAAGATTACAAAGGGCTAACAACCAACATCCACACTTACGGTGCATACTAAATCGTTATGAATCGATTATGAATCAGAAATTAAGCAAACCGGAAGTGTGACCTGAAAACTGGCTTTAAGATACACAGCCTGAGAGTGGCTCAAACACTGTACTTATTAATTATTGAAACATTTACTCATACACACATCAGATTACTGACGGACAATGGTAGTGGGGATCTAGGACATCCAGGTTTTCCCATAATGACTTCCAAGTCCTTAAAAAAATGTAGCAGATTACGCATGAACGTTTTCCATCTATCACAGTCAGTCATACTAGTCTCTCTATAAAATGCTGGATTTGGTTTGTTTGTGCTAAACCCCTTGGCGCACTCTGAAGTCTTCAGCTCTAGACTCTCTGTCTATGGACATGCACAGCATTACACGGTCAGCACACACTGTTATACACTCTTATTCAAACCCATGATCATCTTCACCACTCCGTGAATGCAGACAGTTCATAAGCTGAAACCACTGTACGAAGACACAAATGTGCTGGACAACAGGACTGACAATGTGTTATAGTCTACCAAGTTTGAGTCAGCTCACAGTTCCTTTCTTTTCAAGGCATACACAAAAAGAAATGTTACAATGATTAAGAAGACAGAAGGGACTGTGGACAACCATAAATGAATCAACCAGAATTGGCAAACAAAGAGAAAGGAAATAAATGACAGTATATTCAGATGATTTGGTATGGAATACTGTAACACATAGAATCAAACACATAGAACCACTAATAGTCTGAAAGAGGTTGGCTTAATTCAGTTTTTATCCATTCTTTTTTATTTTTAAAAGAATTGGATAAAAACACAAAAGGCTTCTATTTTTTGTTGGCACAAGGCCAAGGACAACAGGTGAGACCTCAATAGTATGACTACTGAACTCCAGAGAGGTCGGGCACAGATAGGTGTAACAGTGAACTACACAACTCAATAAAAGTAAATCTTTGGCGTTTGAAAAGATATGGCAACTGTTTCTACACTTATTCATCAGCTCCCGCTCTTTGTGTTACGGTCCCAGATTGTCAAACTAGTTTTATTTACAGAATGGCAAACACTTTTGGGCAGAGAGGCGAGAGAGAGAGAGAGCTTGAAGCATCAAAACCAGTATCTAGACAGACGAATGAGTCTTCTTATGCACAAACATATATAGCAGCATTTTTCTTGCACACCATAAATCAGATCAAACATATTTATATAATCACGCATGAAAGTAGTTTGAAGAATAAAATGGAGCAGTGTGTTGAGAAGAGAGGTCTTTCTTTTTCACAATTTTTGAATGTACAACTGTCCACGAGAAAGGCGCACACATTGGCTTCAAACAAATTTTGACAGCTGGTATGGCTTTAATAACAAGATGAAGTCTCCATCCCAAAGTGACCTAAACTGTGGACCGTGAGTCCAATAGGAAGATTGGCAGACTACATTTCCCATGCGTCACTGGTGTAAGGCCAGTTTACCTTCCAACAGTAAGCAGAGAACTGATCCTACAGGCCAACACTGATCTTCAAGTGAAGCCCACCAGAAGTGGACAACACGTTTCAAATGCGATGTCTTCCATGTGGATTGGTGAACTTAGGCCAGACCTGATATATGAACTCGATCAAACATACAATAATTCCTGAACGCCTACAGTACAGGTTCCTTTATTTCCACAGCTACGTGCCGTAAGTGCTTCTTATGTCTCAAACAAAAAGCCAGCACTTCTAAATGAGATACGCAGAGCAAAGTGCAACCTTCTGAAATCACGGACAAACAAAAAGTATAAAACAATCCCAGTGTAGACTGGGTACATGGCACAAGTTGCCAAAAGGGTGGGGAAAAAAAACATTTTAACACATAACTATTCACTCCCAGAGTAGAGCTGTGATTGTGTTACATGTGTACTATTTCTATCACCACAAATACTACATGATTCCAGCTTGCTGGTGCCTTGACTTTCCGATATCTAGATTTCCCTTTTCTATAACCAAACAAGCCCTTTTCCACAGTAAAGTTCATGGGAGGTTTACACTGGAAGTCAACACTGGACCTCTGGACAGCAGATCACATGAAAATACCATCTAAAATACTTTTTTCTACTAGGTTTATAAGTAGTCAATGCACAATTCCCATGGATCTGTATTATTCTCTATAATTATTTATATCTAGATTATCTATCAACTAATTATAAACCCTTTGGAGATGGTACTTTAATGTAAAGTATTATTGTAATAATATTAACAAACAATTCCCAAATGTGAATCAAAATATCATTCAAAAAGCTTTCAATACTGAATTAAACATTTACAATAGATATTAAATATTACATTTTAGGCTTGTCTTTTCATTAAATACAAAATAAAGAGGAAATAAATAAATGGGAGGGAAGGGACTACAGGGCCACAAACAAACAGAGGAATGGAGTTGGTGTACGATGACAAATGAACCTGACCCATGAGGAGTCTTGATAAAGGGGAAAGACACCGAGTCTCGAATTTATTAGTACAGCCCATGATTACAGTGACATCACTTCCTGTGAACTGAACGTTTCAAATGCTCTGCCAGCTTTTCTCCAAATGTGAGCTATCCTCTTCATGTGCACTTGGCAATCAACAGTTAACACGTCTTCGATCAGTTTAGTAGTTTTACATAGAGATTTATGTAGAATTATGTATATGTATTCTTTTTTCCCCACTTATGTTTTGCTTATATTTTTTTACAGTGTTCTTTTTATTTCTTTTTTTAAATGTATTATTTTGTTTCTGTTCGTCTTTTTTCCCCCACTTGTGTTCCTTGTGAGAAGGACAGAGGTGAACGCAGAAACGACAGCGTGAATATGAGGAAATGGAACTGCATGGCCCTTGAGAGACAACTCGCCACGGGAGGGAGGATGGCAATAATAAACAAACAAAACAACAAGAAGCAGACACTGTCGTAGTGGTTGTACTGTTATCTTTTTTGAGCTGTGGTCCATCTTTCACACACCCCCCTGCAGTTCCAACAGCAGGACTGAGGTCAACACAGTATTCAACATTGTGCCAAGAAAGAAAGAGGGTTCCCACTGGTCCAGCAGAAAAGAGATGGAAGAAGAGACGGAGAGAAGAATGAGAAGTGGATGATGCTCTTTAGGAAGGTGGCTGAGTTCCTTTAGGCCTTTAGGCTCTGTGCTGGTCCGCAGATCAGAACTGGTACCATTTCTTGTCCTTACACTTCAGCATCATCTACAGAACACAGGAAAGACATCACATGTAATCATACGATTATTTATATTTTTATACTTTGCATATATCTTGTTACTCAAAGCAACCATTCAGAAAATAGCAGTGACAAAATATTAGGAATATACCATGTATCCTCTCACTGTATAAAAGACAGTGATAAGGTACAGTGATCACTGCATAAAGTGCATCACAGAAGCCCCAGGATTTGCTCATTGAGCAAAAGAGGAACAGTAAGTGTTTATAACAAATTGTTGATTTGTTTCTTTAGAGTATCAATAAAATTATTTTCAAAAATAAACGTTGTGGGGAGATTTTGTTTGAAATGCTCTTTACATATCAAATAAATGCAATAACAGCATCCAGAAATTTTTTTACTTTATTAAATGAGAAGAGCAGATTAAATAGTATAAATAGCCATTGTTTTATTAAAGGGTTAAATATTTACTGAACTACTGAATTTGCTCACGCTGCACTGGCTATGATAAGTAATGCATGTAACGAATTCTGTTCTTTTTTAGTCAGTAACTGTAATGTATTACACTGCTGTAATGGTATGGTGCACAACTTAAAACTTAAAAACAGCCATCTTAAAGCCAGAATGTTATCTATACATTTGCCCATTTTTATAAATAACAGTATGTTTTACAGTATTAGAAGCCAGAGAATCTATTGGTGATTTCTTAACTAGGTACGTAGTTTGCAAGCTAACTGGTAAGGCTTAAGCTTCCAGCATTCGATTATTAGCTCATGGCTCCACTTGAAAACTAAGGAAACAAACTTTGGCCAAAACCAAAATGTTTTGGACGATTGGCTACACTTGAGTTTATTGAAAAAATGTGTAAATAAGATTCAACTAATGGATTAATAAAGCTCTTTAACTAGAGTCAAGAGCTTTATTAATGTGTTTATCCAATTAAACGTTAGGTTTGAGTAATATGAATATTTATTGTTATTGCGATAAAGCACATTGTGGATATCATCAGTACATGAACAACAATGAACAACTACAATGTTTCTTTCTAAATATAACTAATCCTGTATAGCTGAATTTAGTGTGGGGGAAAAAAATGGAAAAAAAAAATTTAAATATTTCGGTTGGTTTAAGATTAGGATGGTACCTCATGAGCATGCTTGGAGAAAGAGTCGGCACTAGCCATCATAGCCGCTGTCCTCTCCTCCACCTCGCTCAGTTTCTGCCCCCTTTCATCTAGTGCTATCCGTGCTCGAGCCAGGTCACCCACAATGCCTGACGCTGCCCCCTTCATGCCCTCAATGCCCCCTGGGCCAGGAATGTGCTGAGCAAGGCTCCGGGACGCCTTCCCTGCACCTGTCTCCCCAACTGAAAAGAGACAGAAAACAGGGGGAGGGGTGTAGAGATTTCAGAATAAGCTAAAACATTAGTAGTCCTAAATTTTACCCACAACCATATAAAACTTAGGCAGAGGTGTCTAATTCCAGTTCTGAAAGATAGAGTCCAACACAATTAGGTGTTTTCCCTGATGTAACATACCTCAACTTATAAGTTCTTTCAAAGTTTTAGTAGGTGTTTTGGCAGGGATCACAAAAAAGTTCTGGACTAAGGCCAAGAGCTGAGCACTGCTGACTTCATGCTGCATACACTTTAGTCAAAACTCAGGAAAGTATGACCTTGGCCCAAATTATGCAATGGAACAGTCACTTAAGTTAGAATTCCAAGTCTGAAAGACATGCTGATTTTTAGTCATGTTATGATATAAATTATTTAAATGTATCTTAAAATTATATAAAAATAAAACTCTTTATAAAAATAAACTATTATTATACAACAGTATAATAGATTCAATAAAATCCTTCTTCCTACTTCTGAGAACAATGAAAAACAGCTTAACAAACATTTGTATTAGCTGCTAAGGATTAACTTTACATAGTTAAATTGGATAAATATTGTTTATAGTCTATATTTATCGTATTGACTTGAATTGTTGTCATCTTATTCCGTCATCTGCTGTTGTTGCATTTGAATGTAGCATCATGCTTCCAGGGAATCTATTAATTCAGTCCTCACGCAAGACCTAGATGTGATGAAACATTTTCTTAAAAATCAGGAAGACATCTCATTAAACTAAGTCTTGATTAATGAAGTTATTGTTTAATTGAGACAAGTATGTAACCACAGCAAGAAAAGCTTGGATCAGTCTTTTTCTGGAAAAGATGTGATAGAGCAAAGACTGCTGTAGTACAGAATAAAACAGCCGTTGTGTAAAGACACAGACCACACACAGTGAAGATGCCCGTGAGGACCACAGTTGAAGAACAGAGCTGGTTGTTAGGCACAGGGACCTGGACAACCATTCCTCTCGGTCAGAGATGTTTAGAGATGATACCCTCAGCCAGAATGCCTGTGTGGTCTTTTTCCTTTTACTGAGACACGCATACACACCCACACAAGCACTTTAAAGTCATCCTGTGCTCTGAGTCTCCCTTTTGTGAATTTGTGTGCAATGTGCAGAAAAAGGAAAACAAGCTTCATTCTCACAGAGTTCTTCCCTGTCCAGTGACTGCGCCCCTCCTCCGAAAAGGCCCTTGAAGAATCCCCTGTTTGGAGCCTCTGGTGTCTCTACTGGAGTGAACAGCTCACCCAGCATCTCCTGAAAGTGACATGCATGTCATAGTTCAGTTAAAAATTACACAAACACAATTTTCCCTTACGGTATGTGTCCACTATGGGTCCTCACCACATCCCGTTGATTTCTGTGGAAAGCTCTGCTGCATTGCGTGGTACATAATGGTTTGTGGAGAAAAGGTTCAGCTAATTTCAATTTCATACAAATGAATGCAGCCACCGCACTGCACTAGCTAACCAGGCAAGAGTAGACCTTCATCTTTGTCACAAACACCAAACAAGGCACTAAAACGTTCTCTGAGGATAGAGTCTGAAAACAAAGGCTTTCTTACTGTTCTTCGAAACCATGACAGTTTATCATACTGATGAAAATATTTGGTTTTATGCATGACTGCTGACAGTGAAGATGTGGAGAGAAGACACTTGATTAGATAAAGTTTACATCTTTCAAGCAGGAAGGGAAAATTTCTATCATACGCAGCTCTAATTTTACTTGCTAAGGTACACTATATTGCCAAAATTATTTGCTCATCTGCCCGCACATGCATATGAAATTTAGTGAGATCCCATTCTTAATCCATAGGATTTAATATGATGTCTGCCCAACCTTTGTAGCTATAACAGCTTCAATTCTTCTGGGAAGGCTTTCCACAAGGTTTAGTAGCGTGTTTATGGGAATTTTTGACCGTTCTTCCAGAAGTGCATCTGTGAGGTCAGACTCTGATTTTGGATGAGAAGGCCTGGCTCGCAGTCTCCACTCTAATTCATCCCAAAGGTGTTTTATCAGGTTGAGGTCAACACTCTGCGAAGGCCAGTCAAGTTCTTCCACACCAAACTCACTGATCCATGTCTTTATGGACCTTGCTTTGTGTTTATCAATGCGATTTTCACAGATAAATTCAGCAACCTGAAATTGGCTGATAGTATCAGTCAGCTGATACATTGGTCAAGCCCTAACACAAAAAGGATTAGATGTGGTCCTCAGTGAGTGAGATTTCCATTTCTGTGTCCTAGGCAGGCTTTTTTGATATCTTGGTGAAAATCTCCATTTGCTTTCGCTGGCTGGGTGGGAGAGCACACTGACAGCATGTTGGTGTACCAGCATGTCAGTCAGGATTTTTGTTCATGTTTGATCTGACCATGAACACTGAAAGTCTAAGGTAGGCTGAACCACTATATGTGTAAATTTCACTAACATCTGTCAAATTTTTAAATAGCCAGTAAAAAATTAAAAGTATCTATTTTTCTGCAAAAGATTTTTAAAGGTGGTAAAAAACTAATAGTGTGGGCCATTTTCAAAAGTGTGTCACTGACAACTAGTTGGTGTAGCATAGTGGGTAACACTTCTATCCATGCAGGAACAAGAGTCCTTGGGCAAGACTCCTAACACTACAGTTGTAGTCCCTCTGTAACATTATTCATTTGTAAGCTGCTCTGTATCTGCTAAATGTATCAATGTAAATATAAATATTCACATTTCAGATATTGGAACAGCAATGTCTAGTTGTTCAGATATTGTAGAACAAAAATAGAAGGTAACTCTCAAATGTAAAGGCAACATTAGTTTGAATTTTGCAGAGTTGTTCTGCTGGTTTCACGAGCTCTGGAGTTACAAAAGTGTGGAAAAGCTATAGGACTTTCTGCTGCCATGGATTTATCACTATTTAGCACTGATGCAGCACACACGCATGCACGCACGCACGCACGCACACACACACACACACACACACATCAGCACACAAGGCTTAGTCTTCTCATTTTCTGCCTTTCTGCCTTCACGAGTGCTTGGTTTTTGCATTTGTTGCCCTGAAAGGTCAGTCTTAGTCTGTGTACATGTGTCTTATAAAGTATAGTATAAAAATGTATGTGTGTCCATTTTTAGTGCTTGTGTATGTATGATGAAATTCCGGGATTCATAATTGACTATTAATGCGTCTAAAAAGTCACATAAAAGTAAGAAAAATTCTCTTATCATATATGTTCGACATTGTAAAATAAACTGTGATCAGACTGTGTAAACTTTCCATTAGGCAATTACATGTGAATACTTTTGGAAATATAGTGTAGCTTGCTAGTAAGCACCAACTAATTTGCGTATGACTGCTGCTTTCTGAAAATTATAAAAACATGAAAACAATAAGTCTATGTTGCTTTAAAACAAACAAGAAGCTGTTTGTTAATTTCCACAACAAAAATTATATAGAAACGCTTACTAGCAGTGAGCACAGGAATCCAGCACAGCAAAACATGTCAAGAAAAAGCACAAGTGGACATACACCATTACCCCAAATGGAGATGATCTGCTTGAGATAACCTCTCGATACTGTTTGAAAAAAGTGTCTAATAATTCCATTGATTGTTACATTACACAGTACATCACTCTCATAACTCAAGTGAAAAATTAAAGATGCAAAACATAGTCATATGGGCACCCTGGTCTAATTAGATTAGATAAAGAAGGCGCTTCTGCACATTTTTTATAGATGTTTACTGGTTATTTGCTGATACTGGGGAAAAAGAAAACATAACTTGGCATGTGCAGAAGCTATGACACATTTAACATCTTTTTTTTCAGCAAATAAATAGAAATTATGCAGAAAATTGCCATTTTAAGGGTGTTAAGCTTTTTGTATATGCCTATCTTGGTTAATAATTTGGGGTAAGTGGAAAATTGTCTAAGTTTGATTCTTTATGCTCTTTATGTATCCCTATTTATTAGGTTGTGTTTTTAAAATTTATTCCAGTTTACATAGTCTACACTGTAGCTTATTACATCAATTTTCAAGCCACTGTATAGTTTTTACTGACCTGCAGATTCTCACAGACATCCTGGCTGTAGGTTATCCTCTGAATCTCGGTGGGGGAGGTCAGGTACATAGCCTGTCCCAGGTTAGTGAAGCAGAAGGTCCTGGCTATCCTCATGTCTGTCAGTGGCAGGTAGTTGACATCCAGTAACGGTCTCAGCCCTGGCAAACTGGAGGCACAGAACAGACTCTGAGATTTGGACTGCAACAGCTAATATTCCTGAGCATAATATTAAACTCAATTGTCCTTTCTGACTGCAGTTCAGACAGAGCCTCCACATGTCTGAGGAGAGGCTAAGGTGAAGTGTGCATCATGTTCTGGAGATCTGGAGGTGGATGGATAACCCAGAACCTTTGTGCTCATTAAACATTTGTCCTTCACAAGTGTAGAACATCTCTCCAGTAGCCAGGTAACTGAAAATTACTCAGTTGTGCAAATGGAAAGCATAATGAAGCACAGAGCTTATGTTGTAGCCCTTTCCTCCATCTCTGCAGTTACCTAACCAGAACTTAAGTTAACAAATATAGAGAATCGGTGCTATCACAAGTATTCTGACACTTGATTAAACAGATTTTAAACAGTTTTGTCCTTGGCTGTGACAGACAGAGAGCACAGCACAGATGTTGGCCTGCTCTCTGCTGTCCTTGCTGAAGATTTATGAGACGGCGGGAGATCACAACACAGACAGACAAGGTCCAGACAGCGCTGATCTGCGTGCAGCACTGTGTCTCCTCCCATCTGCGTTACCCTGGCGACAGCCCTGCCGGCGCTGACTTTCCCAAACAATAGGACGAGAGGACAACGTTCCAAACCAAAAATAGGCAGATTCGGAACATGAGCACACATGCTCCGTCAACATCTGGCCGGCAGCAATCATTCAGATCGCCAAAACTATCCCCTCAACACAGGACTGCAGCAGGATCTTTTGAGGGCAACACAGTGTTGTATTTAATAATGAAAATTTTCTTCAAGTATGCTTTCTTTAATGTGAGATTTTGGAACTTCAATAGTCTGTATGCTTAAACCAACCAAATGTACATGATTTTCTCCTTAAAGAAATGTAGTCAATCTGAAGCTTTTCTTTAGTTTCACACTGGAGCTACAAGGCTGAAGTAACTAGGAAGCAAATGAATCTTATACCCAACCAATAAACAATGAGCAAACTACATCATACGTCATGTGCAAAAGTTCATTTACTTGAACAAACTTGCTTGAAATTACTCATGATTTTTTTAAGTGAAATACTAAAATGATTTTAATATTAATGTAAGCATGCAATTTCTCCACACATTTTAGTATTTTTTTTCCCAAATATGTTAAATCCAGCAAATAATCAACATTTTTGCATTAAATATGCAGAGGTGTGCTCTCAGTAGATCATTTATTTTTAATGGATAACTATGTCACAGTGTCAGAAAGCACATAAGCAAACACATTTAGGCAATGTTTGCATGAACTTCACTGAGTTCACTGACACTGACTTGAATGACTGACTACATATGATAAGGGGACAACTGTGTAAATCAGATTTTTGGATGTAACCAAAACAATATACTAATATAATGTACAATGGGGACAATGCTTTCATTCATTTCTGAAAAGTGTATGTATTTTTGGATCTCCACTCAGGAGTTGAAAGCAAAGTATATATATATATATATATATATATATATATATAGTAATGGCTAATGCTACCTACCTGAGGGTCATGATGTGTCCGTTTGCGCAGAAGCAGGCCACACAGATACCGGGGACAGTCTGTACCACATCAGTCCGTAGGACAAAGGATGTCTCTGTGATGTTATGCTTGAAGATGCAGGTTTGTGAGGGCAGAGCGATCACTTTGGCCTGTTTCTCTGAGCACACCACGGCGTACTGGTGCTCATTCAGTTCTTGTGAAGTAGACGGAGAGACAGACACTGGACGTCTCTTCCTCACCCTCTCTCTCTCCTCACCATTAGCCGGAGCGTTGGGCTCATACCACAGCTCAGAAGGCGGGGGCAGGAAGGACCCAGTAGCATCTAGGAAGGCCATCCGGAGGATGCTGCCTTTAAGTCTGACGAGAGTGCCTATATAGAAAGGTGGGGATGTTAAATGTTAGGGATCAAAGTGAAAAAATACAGGTAATAGCTCCCTTGTGCATGTGTATACATGCTTGTACATTGCCCATTTTTAAAATGACACATTGTCACTGCTTTTAGTACTCCTGCAAAGGTTCTCATAATATAAAACAGTTATTTGATTCATGTTCATCAAATTGTCTTTCATGTTATAAAGAGTAGGTTATGCCTAAACAGTGACTATTTTCTTTTACAAAATACTTTTAAAAGCACATTATGAGTGGGGATTTACACAAAATACATTAATGCTATTAATTAAATAATAACATTAATGCATAAACATTAATAAACTTTAAAAAGTATGCATAATGAAGCATTAAAATGTAAACAACTCATTCAGAGTGTTGATGTGGTTTGATAAGAAAGGAAATGATTTAGAAAAACTTCCCAGACAAAAGGGACCAGACATGAGAAGAGTTCAATTCCTCTAAAAGTTATCTCACAGGAAATGATTACAAAAATTGTAATACATATGTTAACTGAAATATTATTTTACATTACAAAATGGCTACATTTGTAGACATCGCAACCCCTGGTTCCTTTCATCACTACTGTAAAGAAGTCTGAGTTGGTCAGTTTCTCTATAACAAACTTCTTCACATTAGTTTTCTCTCTGAACGATTTTGTTAACATTTCACAAATGAAAAAAACGAACATTTACAAATCTGAAAAATATGTGGAAATCCTTCTTAAAAACCTGAAATGTCAGAGAATGTCAAGATTACAAAAAAGGGATAAAATTTGTGGAGTGCAGTATCATTCAGTATTATTATTTATATTATTATACAGTAGCAATTTTTGTCAGATTTTAGTTTTTTCACAGCTTAATAGCAATACCTGAACAGTTATTTATCTAATTTGTTAGGCTATTTTTAATTAAAAAAGAGAACATGCTGAATTAATTAAAAGATCTTAACAAGCTCCCCAAACCTTAGGACAGCAATGTAACGTGCTTCTACACTGAGGGTGACTCACCACTGGGTGAAACGATGACTGGCTGCAGTAGCCTCTGCTCTCCAGCTGGGGGCATGCTTAGGGAAATGGAGAGGACAGTGCCCAGAGAAGTGCCCACCCACAGGGCTGGGGTCAAGGTGCTGTCTGTCTTACGTGTGTACGTCTCACAAAAATAGAATGATGTGATGGCCTCGCGTGCTTCTTTATCGATGCTGGTCACACTGGAGCTCCGTGAGCGGCTGAAGGAGTTGTCCCTGTTGTCTAGGGGTAATGCAGCCCGCGGGGGACATACAGAGAGTAGGACAGTAGGGAGAAAACAAAAAGAGGTAAAGCACCCATTCAAAACTGACTACATTAAATACACACTATAATAATGATACATGGGTGAATAGTGATTACTGTTGCTTTGTTTGACCAGATATGTAGATAACTGAATGAGTAGTCATTGCAATGTATTGCTTATGTTAAAATGCTGAAAGAAAAACTCAAATAAATGGCATCCTCCTGTTGTGAGAATTTTTTTGATCATGACACAATGACACTGCTGACAAAGTGAAGATGTGTTTTCCTCTTTGAAAGGCAAATGCACTGGATGACCACATGACTGAAATGTTGCTGAAAAGATTTTCACTTCGGGCTTCAATTGAGAATTTTGTCCCAAAGCCTGTGAATGTATATTTCCTTTGTAACTGCAGAAGAACTATCCTTCTGTTGAAGGCTCTGCCAGTGCCTTCAGACACTGCTGTGAAAAAGTGTTACAAGAAATTCCTGCAACCTTTCAAATAGTTTAGCACCTCTACCTGCTAGCACAATTGGTGACAATAATTGGCATACAAAATGTCTATGGGCGTATAAAGCCCTGGGTTACAGAATAATCATAATTTTTATAGGATTCCCAGAAGGCCTGAGGTCAATTTAATTTCTGTTCAGCACCTTCAGATTCAATATTGCAGATTTTTATTGCTCATATGTAATACATAGCTTGCTTTTCAATTCTTACTTGGGCCAGTTTCCCAGGCACATGTTGGAAAAATGTAATGTAGCACAAAATTCAATATAAAATACAATATGGGAAAACAAAAAAGATGAGCCCTGTGCAGGGGGGTCTGCATACTCCAATCCAATCCAATAACAGAATTTCACAACTAACCTCAGAGGCAAAAGAGTGTAGGGAGCACAAAGAAAAGCACACACAGAGTAGCATAAAATGGGGGCAGAGGTTTTGATTTGATTTCTGTAAGAGTGCTCATGTGAGATGTTACCAGGCACAGCTGTTTATCATCTGTAATGTTTGACTGTCCTTCGTGGTGGTCAGTGTTTTGACTGCAGCCTTCCAGCATCAATTTATTACATGAGAGTAGTTTGCGGAGAGGGTGTTTATGTCTTATACATAGAAAGTAATAGAATTTGTACTCCTACCAAGGCAATGAATCAGATATAATAACACATTTTTCTATACTTTATTTCAGAATGAAACTCTGTATCGGGGGTGGGGAGTGGTAGAAGGGGGAACTGAAACATGAGAATCATATTTCAAATCTTAAGATGTTTTAGAGACTGGAAAAATATATTACATTATGATGGAAGATTATGTTTTGTTTTTAAACGATATGGTATGATATGAATCTTTCTTAATATGACTAGGCACATCAACTAATAAAGTTATAAAGGTCAATTTGATTACATGATGGTGATCCAATATATTTTCCTGCATCTCCTTTTCCAAAACAGTTGGGATGCTGTGCAGAATGTAAATAAAAATAGGTTGCAATGATATGCAATAGTATAAAGACAACATATCAAATACTGAAACTGAGAAATTTAATTAGTTAATTTTTTTTAAAATATGTGCCCATTTTGAATTTGATGCCAGCAACATGTTTACCACTTTTTTTAACAACACTCTGTAAGCGTTTGGGAACTGAGGAGACCATCTGCTGTAGTTTTAATAGTGATATATTTTCCCATTCATGTTTGATACAGTATTTCAGCTGCTCAACAGTTCAAGGTCTCCTTTGTCAGATTTTTCATTATGTAATGCACCAAATGTTATCAGTGAGTGACAAGTCTGGACTGCAGGTAGGCCTGGACCTGGTTTGGCAGTATCTTGCTAGAACAAAAAAAAAGGCCTTCCCTGAAAAGGACGTCGTCTGGGTGGCAGCATATGTTGCCAAAAAATGTTTATATCATTTAGCATTAATGGTGCCTACACAGATGTGCACGTCACGCACACCATAAGCACCAATGCCCCCCCATACCATTATGAATACTAAGTTTTGAACTGTGCACTGACACCAAGCTTTAGCCCTGAGGACACCATTGATTCATAAGACCACAGGACACTCTTCCACTTCCCCTCAGTCCATTTGAAATGAGCTCAGGCCCTGAGGAGGTGGCAGAATTCCTGGATCCTGTTTATATATAATTTCCTTTGTATTCTCTATGTATTTTAGAGCTTTAACTTGCATTTGTGGATGCAGTGAAAAACTGTTTTTTTCAAAAACAGTGGTTTTCAGAAATGTTCCTGAGCCCATGCAGGGATTTCCACTACAGAATCATGTCTATTTTTAATGCATTTCCACCTGAGGGCCCAAAGATCACAGCCAGCATACTGGTGAACTCCTCATCTTTACTTCTGAAAGACTCTGGAATGTTTTTTCATACCCAGTCATGTTAATGACCTGTTGCCAATTAACTACTAGGTGTTTTTTTTTGGAACATGTTATTGACATCAAATTAAAAATGGGCAAATATTTTTCAAAAAACATTAAAATTTCTCAGTTTCAACATTTGAAATATTGTCTCTGTACTATTTTCAATTAAACATAAGGTTTACATGAGCTGCACATCATTGCATTTTACACAGTGTCCCAACTTTTTTGGAAATGGGGTTGTAATAGGACTGTGATGCTATGGATGCATGCCTTTCACTACAGTCTGAAACTCGTTTTCTTTCAGTGAAGTTACAGCTGAACTGAAATGACTGAAGTTGACCTCAGCCCTTACATATGGGATTTTATCATTACATATTTAAGAGCATTCCATTTTGTACTCAAGGAGTTATGAACATAGAACAAAAACAGTGTTCAGGCTGGAAAATGCGACATAGGTATGTTTCAGAAACGCATGGCCTTGTTGCAACATCAAAAACTGGCCAAACTCCTACTAACTGGGGCTATGAACAATCTACTACTGCTGAAAATTGTTTCTCGAAACACATTTCATTTTTTTTTTACCACCACCAAGATATTAATCTGTTAAATTAGGCAGACTCCACCACTTCGCTACCAGTTTTTGAGTCATTGAGATGAGACTTAAATGGCGACTCTCCAGACTCCAGACAAATGTGATGATGTAGAACTCCATTTTTCAAAAAGCTATGAAGTATGAACACGAAGTCAAAGCTTACCCAAGTCTGGCTTTAGCTCAGTAGGCAAGCTTAATTTCCGTGACATCTTTGCTGGAAGAAAAAAAATACCCCTCTTTACAAACCTCCTCGAACCTTCCAAAACAGTCATGCACTTCTATGCTTGGGGAAAACATGTGACAACATAGCTAAAGATACAGCCGTAAGAAAATCCAGAGGGGGGGGCACAAACGTTTCAAACTGACAGAGGTGACACTGCGACGGGAATCACTCAGAATCAGAGACAAAACAACTGCTTAATTAAATGCCGCATGCTGGACAGACACAATCGGGTAGTGGACGTTGGGTCTCACAATGCCCTGGAATGAAAAATAAAACTGCATCAGACACAAAACAGTCATTCTCAGCTCCCCATGCCATGAGCATGCACCAAACAGGAGAACAAGACCGGGGAGTGATGGTGGTCATGGATAATCAAACTATGCTCAGCTATGCTCTTTCATGAACTTATCACTGGTCCTCAGTTAATGAAAATGCTACAGAATGTCAAGAAAAAGTAGAAGAACTACAAAGAAATCCAACTCAAAAGAACTGACAACTGAGAATCTCCCAATGGGGAACTCAGAAAAAACAAAAAATGGGGGGAAAAAAAACAAAAAACACGTTCAGCACTCCTAGGCTTAAAATGGGTTCAGTTCAAGGTGTAAGTATACACTCCTAATTTAGTACGAATTAATTTTAAATACTGTGGCATCTGATATGCAGATTAACAAACCAAAGCTACCAGTTCACTAATGTCTACACTGAGAATCGAAGTGCAAGAATACAGGGCTGTCCACAAAGAGATGGTTGAAAAGTTGTAATTACAAACAGATGGCCTTATGACCCAGCCAATGAAGTGGCTATGTGGAAAATCAAGCCAGAAGCACCAAGTTACACACGTGCTACATACATGTAGCATGCAGTAGACATTTCAGTGGACATTTCATTTGGAATCATCCACACTTTTCTGCTTCCTGGGTTTAGCCTTTACTCCCTCTGTTTTGTTCTAACTTTGTGACAGAGACAGTGGTTGGACACAAAAGGGTAGAGCCTCCTCATTCCTCTCCCCATCCAATCTTACCTCCTCTACCTCCGCCATTGTAGAATTGCTGATGGTTAGACATCAACACTTTTCGTGGGGAAGGAAGTAAAGCATATCCGCAGTTAGAACCATTTTCTCTCTCTCTTTCTGAGAACAAAATAATGATGCAATGCAGCTCAGTTAAAAAGACCCACTCACGCCTACCTAGGTATTTATTTACCCATTAATGTTTTCAGGGAAATGTCGGGCTTAAAAAAAAAAAGAAAGAAAAAATTCAGTATTTGCGTGTGCTGTGGTGGAGTGCTGCAGCAGGTGCTTTTACACAGTGATTACAAGAACCTTTTCCACACATCACTGCCTAATCAAACCACTTGTTAGGAAAACAGCCGTGGGTCTTTGCATTGACTGAAGGTTAAGTCACTTTTGAAATCCATTGTTACTCTGTTCTGACATTTTGGCACAAATCTCTATTTTAAGCCCTCCATAGACTCCCAGTGTGAATGTCATGCGCTTTATTGAAGGATGTTATTGGGCTGTTTTCTTATATGCTTCACCTTTATTTTTCCATCCCATGCATCAATGAAACAAGAAGAAGAAGAAAGAAGAAAAAAATCCTTTCTTTCAATTTTTCTTAAGTAGATAATGCTTGTAATCTTTCTTTTCTGATCAAGGGCTTAAACCAAAAGAGCCAATTACTTAGTGTAGTTTTGAATAAAGGGTACAAAAGTTACTAAATTGGAAAATGTTTGTGCCTGAAGGAAAGACTTGATTGCACCCACATGGCTTACCCTGAAAAAGAGTTTACTGGAAAAGGGTTAGAATCATTTTCAGCACATGAACGCTGAATATAACCAGAAAGTTTGCACAGCCTTGCTGAACAATGTTGTGTGGTTACCAACACTTGATTGCATAGTCTGCTTGTTTTAAAGCTTTCAGGGCTTCCAGATTTAAAAGCTGAGGAAATGAGCTCTCATTTTATGGCCCTGTACAGTACAGTGCATTTACAAGCTTTTGCTGTCACGTAAACTAAGACTTAAGACGCCTTTTCCTGGAGAGAACTGTACACTAGTCAATTAAAATGCAATTACAGGAGCTAACAAACTGCTGCTTCTTTGTTTACCCAAAGAGCTATCTGAAATTTTAATACTAGAATGACTGTATGCAATTCTGTAAAACCACAGCATGCTTAACCACGCAAAAACAAAATCCTGTGTGATGTCACATCAATCTTACTAAACACTCTCTCATTTCAGCAGACTTCATACATGCTATACAGAACACACCTATGTCACTCAAGTTTGATGTGGATTTTGTATATGTGCTTTACCACAATGCTAACTAATTAAATACTGTGGTATAGACGCTAATCCATGAAGCCTGAATTCATGTATACTTGCATGTATGTGCAGCAAAGTCATGCTCTTAGAATAAGTCATCTTTGTTATTAGTTGGCAATCACACTACCACCACAGAAGTAAGTACAGGGATCAAGATTTCATGTGACAGAAAGCACCGTCCCAAAATAAAAAGTCACTTTTTGAAACAAGGATTAATAATTTAATTGGGCGGTCTAAGTGTTTCAAGGACAAAGTACTTAACTGCCTGAAATAGAACTCAGCAAATACATAGTGTAACATATTCCATCTGATGTCTTAGTCTGCGTACTGAAATCAGACCCTTAAAATAAAAGAGGAAAGGCTTTAAATGTGTTAAAAACAAGTACTCCAAAAAGAATGGGTTAAATACACATTCTGCAATAAAAAAGTATTATTTAAAAAAAAAATCAAATTAGGTTTTTGAAGAGAGGCAAGGGGATGTGTTAGGACGGTCTGTCAGATATAGGCTTCCTGGATGACCGGCGACATGCACTGAAGGACAAATTACCTGAGGTGGGGGATTTGCAGCGGTCCTCCGATGTGGCCGAGCCCTCATTGATGTCACACAGCCCTATGCAGGCAGAAACACAGTTTTAATATGGGTTTAGAGGTAACCTTTAGATGTGACATGCTGATATAGTCTCCTCTCTAGGTAAATAATCAAATCTATGCAGTTTTTGCCCATTACTTCAAATGTCAGCCAGTGTTCGCTGTCGAAAGCATTTAATGTTGCACCGGAGCTATTGAAGCTAAAAAGCAATAAAAGTGTATGTCTCATCAATTAGCATTGCAACTAAATTATCACACACAAGTCTAACTATAATCAATTAAATACATGATGTGGTATCAGGCAAGAGTTTGATGATGTAGGCATGTAGTGTAAACAATGCTAACTGGTTGAGCATTGGCTTTCATTACTTATTAACTAAATTAGCCTCAATGCTCCAGTGCCAAACTAAAGAAGCAGAGGCATTAACTGGGTATGTAAAGATTCGGGGCCCAGCCCAGTTCTTTGTAGAATTATTTTAGAATACCATAATTTTTTACAAATACAATACACATAATTTTTTATTTAACCTGCCCTGCAAAATGTGCAGTTGCCATTTTTTGTTAATACTAATAAAAAAATGATTTACACATCAACAAACATGCAGGGTGTCATGACTGGCTCCTCCCACTCCATGTGCCTTTTTGTTTTGGTTTGTCCATGTGCGTTTGTTTTGGTTTTGTAACTCCGCCCTGATTGTTTTCACCTGACCCTCATTTTCCCTGTGTATTTAAGCCCTGTGTTTGCCGGTCTTTGTTTGATGTTTGCTTTGTTGAACTCTTTTTTCTTAGTCCTATTCTGGTTTGTATCATGTCTGAATCCCTATCTATCCGTGTTGGCTATGTGAACCTGGACTGTTTTGACTATGACCCTGGATTTGCCCCTGATAAATCTCACTTATCTCAGCGTATTCGTCCGCCTCCTCGTTCCGCATTACACAGGGACAGATTTGGCGGAAGGTTTTCAGACTATGTCATATGTTTTAATGTATTAAAATCACATGTGTGGGCACAAAAAGAAGGTCTGACTCAATACTTAGGTCTCAGATGCAAAATCAACATACTGCTGATGATGATAATAGTAGATAATTCACTCCCATCCTCGGAAGACGCACCTTTCACCAAGTTTTTACCGAGTTCTCTTCAAATGCTTTTTCAACGCACCTGCAAATGTCAGGTTCATCTGCTTGTGTGTGTTTGAAGTACAACCATCATTACAAAATTTTCTTCCATACATTCCATGCAATATATTTTCAACAGACAGGTCTCCATATCTCCAAAATGTACATGATGTTGCTTTAAATGCTGCTATATGTGCATGTATTTATAATTAAACAACAATTAATAAAATTAATAAAATTCAAAAATCTTATGGATGACTTCAATAGACAGTCTCCACTGAAAGTATTGGAACAGCAAGGCAAGGTCTTTTGTTTTTGTTCTTTTGTACACTGAATACATTTGGGTTCAATATCAAAAGATGAATATGAAAAGATAGATCAGAATTTCAACTTTAATTTTCCAGATATTTACACCTAGATGTTTTGAACAACTTAAAACATGGCACATTTTGTTTGAACCCATTCATTTTTCAAATGAGCAAAACATCGAACCAAGTGACTGACAGGTGTTTCTTGTTGCCCAGGTGTGCCCCGTTAAATTGATTTTTAGCAATAAAAGCAACAACACAAACATCACCAACAACCACATGTTAAGTGTTATATACTTTTAGACTGTTCATATACTTTTGTTCATCAAAGGTGCCATGTTCTAGGTTTTAACACACCTAGATGTAAATATCAGGATATTAAAGTTCTGAAATTGTGACCTTTCTCATATTCATCTTTTTATTTCAAACCCAACTGTCTTCAGTGTGTAGCCAAAATAAGAGAATTAACCTATGCATATCAGCATGGCTGATTTGAAACCCTCTCGTTACCACAAGAAGTGCTTGAGTGCCTATAATTTGCAATGCCTACAATGTAAATTTCCATATTTGTAATAATCCATACGTTCCCATGATTTTGACCCATTACAGCTGGTGTAAATGTAAGCGTTTTCAAGCTATTGTGGATACGGAACAATTTGAACTGTGAGCTCTCATGACTGATGGCCAGGCTGAAGTAGCAGAGCTTTGCTCTTTGTGTTGAGAGGCAGGCAAGCAGACAGGAGCTAAACCCAGCTGCTCTAATCAGCACTCTGTGCGACTCTAGCCCACTGCTAAACATCACTCATTAACCCCAGCACACACACACATGCACAAACTCTTGAGTCGAATAATCCAACTGGCAATCTGTCAGTGAGTCACAGCAGTCAGAGTTTCATTACAAGGCAGCATGCGTTCAGGGCAGAGTGGCTGCAGTTCTGCCTTCCACCAGCAGAGGTCACAATGCAGCATCAATGGCACTACACACTACTGCAGAGTGCTGCAGCAGTCTTTTTTATTGTGCTGCATGACTATACCTTAAAACAGTGGTTCCAAGCCCTGATCCCACAGCAACACCTGCCCTGCATAGTTTAGAGTCTGGTCATATACATTTGCTTTAACTCAGTAAAAGCTTGTGGTAACACTTTACTAAAGGATAGTATTAAGTGACCCTTATTAGTCCCACAACGGGGAAACTTCACCTCCACGTTTAACCCACCCGTGAAGTGAAACACCACATACACACACTAGGGGGCAGTGAGCACACTTGCCCAGAGCGGTGGGCAGCCCTATTTGCAGCGCCTGGGGAGTAGTTGAGGGTTAAGTGTCTTGCCTCAGTCATGTACTGTTGGCTATGGGGATTGAACTGGCGACCTTCCGGTCACAGGGCTGGTTCCCTAACCTCCAGCCCATGACTGCCCGATTAAATAATTAAATTATACAACAGGTATATAAGCCTTTCATGACAACTAAAAACCTGCATAAACTATTATAATGGCTTATTCCAGTAAGCGTCAGTTGTCAACTGCTTTGGACGTTCTGATGTAATTTTACCTCAGTCAGTTATAACAACTCATATTTACTGGAATAAGCCTATATGAAGATCTCCATAGGTATATGTTTTCATGAAGTGATAAAAGGTATTATATTTGCTGCAGTCTCACAGCCATGAATGTAAATCTCACAAGGTTTCACCATCTGAAAATAAACTTTGTTTCACCCTCCTCAAACAAATGCATTTATTTACTTTAAACACCTCTGCTTCTATCAGCATTCAGCAAAGTTACAATAATTAAGAAAAATATAGGCGTATATCTAGTTGCATTGTTTCCATAGCCTAAAGCACAGCATGGTTATTCATTCTACCATGATATCAAGAAATATTGTTTGTTGTAAATGTTTCAGGATTCAATTAGGTTTCAG
This sequence comes from Pygocentrus nattereri, assembly GCF_015220715.1. Lineage (NCBI taxonomy): Eukaryota > Metazoa > Chordata > Actinopteri > Characiformes > Serrasalmidae > Pygocentrus > Pygocentrus nattereri. The sequence continues at coordinate 14,341,145 of NC_051214.1, read as the reverse complement.
TCAATACCTGTGCAAAGAGGTGGTTACATAGCAAAGCAGTTTCAGAACACACACACACACACACACACGCACACACACACACACACACACACACACACACAAACACACACACACACACACACATACACACACACACATACAAACACACCTACGCCACTTATCCTTCTGGGGGAGCTGGAGCCTATCCCAGAAGTCACTGGGTGGAAGACAGGAAACACCCTGGACAGGTCACCAGTCCATCGCAAGGCAGGCAGATTGACATATACATCCACACACAATTTAGCATCTCCAATTAGCCTGACTGCATGTCTTTGGACTGTTGGAGGAAACCAGAGTACCCAGAGGAAACCCACGCAGAGACAGGGAGAACATGCAGCTTCAGAATGCAATTTTGTTTTTTTTTTTAATTGCTGATTTTTTAGAACTCAGGATCAACAAAGAACAGGACATGCTTAGTAATAAAATACATATATTTATTAGTAGGCTAAAAGAACATTCTCTAACTGAAATCTCACCTTGTCTGACCTTCCTCTAATTTTTTCTCCTATGCAAAGCCTTTCAGTCAAGCTTGTGGGCAAATCTGAGCATCAATAACAATTACAAGCTGTCTTCAGACACTGAGCTTCTGAGAGCATTTTATGAGCTTCAGTTTTGAAACCACATCTGAAGAAGCAGGAGTGAGAGGGTGAGTTAAAAAGAGATTGCTGTGGCAACAACATCAAGAACACTGAGAAGAAGAGAGTGATGGTCAGCATTGAATCTGCTTGACTCTTTAATATCTGGCTTTAGTGCATTATGTAATGGCATGGCTAGTCTGCTGTATCCTGATCCACCAACGAGCAACCATAAGCAATAAGGCATTGTGGGTTTTTGTGACTTATTGCGGGACTTGCTTATTCCTCTAAATTAGTGCCTGGGCTGTCCAACAAATGCAGTATTTTAGGGTGTGTCTGGAGTGGTGGTATTCTGAAAGTTCTGATGTATTTCTGCTAATGCTTCCCCTGAAACCACTTGCAGTCTCTGCACAGTCATAAACATCCTTTACATTTGGTGTGGCCTGGAAGACACAATTTAAATAAGGTGCAAATTAAGGGCAGTATAGTCAGAAATTAGTTTTTGCACACTGCTGTAAGCTGCACTTGTGTTTGGACATCCTCTTGATTATGACATTTATTGATCAAAATTCTCTTTTCCATCTTTTGAATTACATCGCCTTCCAGGTCAGAGGCACTTTAGTCGTTGACATTATGTATTTTTATTTCCTTTGCTTGTTCATGTTCATCTATCTCCATGGTAACAAATCAGAAAATCTGGCTCAGTTGATCTTGTTTTGACATGTTCTGCGTTAATGCCTTAATTATTATTATCATTTTTTTGTGCCCACATGTTACATTGGTAACATCACCAAAGTGCAAGCGTGGCTTGTGGTAGACACAAACAAACACTACGACTTTTATAAAAAACATGCTGTACAGAATTCCACATTTTCTTTAAATAACATACATTCTCACTAGACAAACATCTGCATTTGTTTGGAAATTGTGTTTTGGTGCTCTGGATAAGTATATCAAATACAAAAGTTTGAGAGATTCAACTGACATGCCAGTTGGTGCTACCACAATATTGTTTTCACTAGCTAGTCTACCTCTGGTGTTTTACACAGAACGTGTCTTTGGCAATTCAGCATCAATGGCAATTCTCTTTCGTACTGTCACTGCTAAAACTGAACAGTCAATCAGTCAGGCACAGGAAAAATCAAGCAATCAGTGCAGCTGCCTGCCAACTTCATTACATCACATTCTGTGATGCCACACATGGTGTGAGTCCTGCCGCAACATGGACATATCATAGGCAAATTTATATCTTTCACTTTTGTGTAGAAAATTCAGACATGACTATGATAAAACCACTTACATATTTATATTCTATAACTTTAGCTGGACTCTTGGTTTGTGGCCCCTCTAGTCTCACCAGTGATTAAGTGGGTGAAGCAGGTGTCTCACCTCCAGAAGGTTGTCTACTCTTGCGAGGTGATCGTGGTTGCCTCTGATATGGGTCATTGGATCCATACAACTCCACAGTGCTCAGATTCAAAAGAACGGTCTTCTGGAGATAATCTACCACTGCCAGGCCATTAGTATTGCCAAATACCACCCTATACCACAAAAAGATACAACATAATGGAACATAGAATGAAACAGAATATAGAAAGATAAGACAAAAAAAGCTATGTAACTAACTGCCATAACATTTCCATTTTAAAAGAGATTATAAATGCATTATTAACATGTACACTCTGAAAGGCAGGTATTAAAATAAGAAGTATTGCAACCTTTGATATGTTTCCATTGTATTCCTACCCCTGTATTACATATAGGTAGGTTACATAACAGTAAGCATTATATAGTCTACTCTTGCCTGAGGGGCTCTGGAGCGCAACAGTCAGGAATTTACATCAAAAGCAAAATGTCTGTGCAAAATAAATAGTACTCATGCAGGTAATAAATAGACAGGCCTCAACTTCAAAATAGGTCAGATGTCAAGAAAATGTACAAGCCGTGAGAAACAGATATGATGTTCCAGATCAGTAATTTCAAAAAGGCTCAGTACACAAGTGTATTTCTGGAACAGACTAATGGAAAGAGTGCAGGCAGGTTTATGAGAAAGAGTATCTGTACGGAAAAGACAGTTCAAGCTTATGCAAGATGAAGTGCAAGGATGCGTAAAAGACTCACAGGCCATACGAAGAGTTGATGGCGAGGCTGCTGATCTGCTGAGGAGGCTCTCCACTGACCCACACCAACTGCACCACCAATTCCACCTGATAACCTGGAGACTGCTTCAGGGGACTATTGCGTACCCTGAAAGAGACAAAAGGAGGGACAGAGACAGAGAGAGACACACAAACTAGTCATTAATTAGAGAAGCTGATTAGTTGTTTATAACTGATATATGTATGTCTGATTACAAAATGTGCTCTTTTTTCATTGAGAGGTTAGGCAAACTTTGAAGAATGCCAGCAAAATCCTATTCAATCTAATACACTGCAGCACACAACTTAGCTGTTGCTGTTAAAACATCTAAATTTAGAGTGTATAAATTCAAATGATATTTACTTTGTATGCACATAAAAAGGTCACATTGTTAAGACAGATTGAGTGTAGTATTTTGTATAATCGAGATAATGCTAGCATGGTGGCAACTTCATGGTGGCAAATGTCTCTGTCGCTTCCAATCTGTCAAATTTCAATTAAACTCAACATTATGCAGTTTAAAAAAAATACTTAACTGATTTAATGTGAATACTTCCATTCTAGCAAAATCATCACATTAGACCAAATGTGTCTTCTGACATTCTGTAAAGCTTATGTATTTCTGTCTTTGCAACAGTAGCTGCAATAGAACAACTTTAGGCAGAGCATCAACAAGTCAACTGAATGTAATGAAAGATATAGTCAAAACAAACATAGCTAGAAAAGGGATAATCAGAGAGAGAGAGAGAGTATTTTGACCAAGAGACAAAATAAAAAAGATACATTAGCCTACTTCAGACAGGGCACGTTATCTCTTATGCCATCTGATGAGTTGCTGCTGGTGGAGTGGTGCGTCTGGGGGCCGGAGGTCTGTGGGCTAGGGGAGGTGCTTGGAGTGGGAGGAGCTGGCGTTTGGTACCCACCCCCTTCTGGTGACTCTAGGTCATTCAGCTCATACTGCAATCTGACTTCCAGTAACTGAGAGAACACACACATATACAACACAGCTCATATATTTATATACTGTGTTTCACACACATACTCTATATTTTGGTGCCCTCGTCTCAATTATACTGACAGTTAGCCAAGTTTATTTAGTCCCATTTTAACAATCTACAAAATATTTAATATTGTACATAATTTTAGATATTTTCTATTTTTATTACAAATCATACATGAATTATTGGAATACTCACTTAAGAGATAAGCTTGGTTTTCCATATATATATATATATATATATATATATATATATATATATATATATAGATAGATAGATAGATAGATAGATAGATAGAACTGTGCCAAATGATCATTTTAAGTACCAAAATGGGATACGCATCTTAAATTTTTATGTCTGAAGAAAATCAGCTATCAGCTCTGAGTGATATTTGAGTTTGCACCATCTTAGTTAGGTGATATGTTTCACTTTCCTCTGTGTTTTTAGCTTTTAAAAAAAGTTACACAAACAAATCAGTTAAACAAATTAAAATTTGCATGGGCAAAATTGAATAAGTTAAGTGATTCCCACCAGTGTCACTATCCATAAATTAGGATAAACTAATTGGTGTGTGTGTGCACACATGTGAAACAGGGGGACTCGAGGTGGTAATGGGCTCAATTTGCTCCAATTAAGCTGTGCTGAGAACATTCAACAGCTGATGGCACTCACCATAATCACCGCTCTTACATCTGTACTGAGCATGCTACTCAAGCTGAGCCAATCAGACAATGAGCTTGTGTCATTTTTGTTGTCCTACAAAAATTGCATCTAAAGTATGCTTTTATCTTTTAATGGTTACACTGCTCTGTTAAAGCCTTACAACTGTATGTTTTGTAACTGGTGAAAAACTGTATTTGCCATTGCCTTAAAAACACTGAATTAATTTCTAATCAGCACAGCATCAATCTGCAATATGCAATAAGCAACTGTTTTTTGGCCTACTGAATTGTCTGTGGTTCCTGTATGTTTCACTGAAGGCAGAAACCAGCAAAAGCTAGTATGCTTTAACATCAGAGTCAGTGTGCGAATGTTGACCAATAACCAACCATCATTTGAAGCTTTTGCAAAATGCTTGATAAGTGAATTCTGTATTAATGCATTGTTAAAAAGTGTTCCTTGCATGGACTGTGGAACGTTGTACTCATTAGTAGGGCCAAATCTAATCATGTATATTCAGCAATCATCCTGAAACCATATTAAGCATACCCTACAAAAAAACTTGGTTTTGTTTAAACTGAGGGTTTAATTAACTGATTACACAGCCAAAAGTTAAAAAGGTGACAAAATAAATGGAACATATAATAATAGAATACTGAAAATTCTAGCTTTGGTTCAATGTACCTCATTGTCTCTCTCAAAAGTCATCACCACCCATCACATCCTTCTATAATTTTGAACACCCATGTGATTTATTCACTTTCTCTCAGTACAAAACAGTTGTCTATCTTATTGGTTGCATATGTTAGCTTTCAATATTGCCCCTCACTGTAGAAATACTACTGTCCTCTAAAAAAGAGGTTATGAACACCATTTTTTAACTGCACACTTAATATGTCTAAGTAGAGAAACCAACTGCCTATTATGCCATCATACATATAATTTTAAAAACTTGAATGACAAAGCTGTCTATCCAAATAGGAACTGTTGTTTATTGGCAATTAAATAAAATTTAATTCACTTTTTTTACTGATAGCACTGGTCGAACCATTGTTTATTTGTTAGTTAACAGTTAATCACTTACATGCCTACTTCACAGTAATTATTTAATGTCAAATTCTGTGTGCTAGAATACGGAGCCTAAAATTGAAATAATGTGTCACTGTCCAATTAATTACAGACTGCAATGTACATGCACAGATAACCTACCATGCTCATAGTACAAGCTAATTAGTTTGACCAGCGGTGTCAGAGCAGGGAAACATCAAAACATGGAAGACAGGGCTTTAGGAATCACTGCCTTACAGGTATCTTTGTTTAAAATGTGGCACTTTCTGATACTATAAAAATAAAGCAAATAAAAATCACTTCCAAAGATGTACTTAACAAATGAACTATGATTGTTGTTAAGTTGATTTTGCAATTGAGACCCAAACATGGAGCTGGAACTTGTGCATGTGACATTAATATGTAAAGACATAAGAAATGGTCAGAAAAACTCATGACACAATATGTCTTGACTTTTAAATTACTATTTCAGGATTTACAAAGTGACTCTGCAGAGCAGGGACACCAAAGTTTCTGTTTTAAAAAGATTCTTACACATTGCAGTTTTAAGTCTATCTGTCAAAATATTGTTGAATGAAGTCAATGTAATATCAAGATACTCTGGCAAAAAACAGAGCAGAGAAAATGCTTTCCTCTCAATAACACACAACACACACACACACACACACACACACACACACACACACTATTTCAATGAAGACAAGAGGAGCATATTATTTTCAACATCACAGGTTAAAATAACTCATCTCTCAGAGACAGAGAGAGAGGGAAAGGAATGGACAGAGAGAAGGAGGGTAGGAGTGTGAGAGAGAGCATGCCAAAGACAGAGAGGGAGAAAGATGGCACTTATTCCACTTCAGAAAGCATAAACTAACGTTTTTAGGTCAAAAGGAGACATAACAAACCAGAAGATGGGCACACTCTTATAAAAACAAATCCAGTCATGCATATATAAAATTGCGAACCTGATGCAACACCCATACTATATACACACATGCAAATATGCATACACTATACAGTATAGTACACATATACACATAATTATTAGTGATTCCTTGGAAGACCCACACACAGCAATGCATGGCCAGTCTTACCTGTACAACCTCGGTGGTAATTTCCTGTTTGCTGAATCTGTAGATGATGACGTGGGCGGACACTCCTGCCACACACAACATGCGGCTGTCTGGGCACCATGACATAAGCTGGATGGCAAATGGATCCTCATCCACAATCTCTGTATTTGGCTTCTCCTCCTTACTGCGCGTCTTCTCAAACACCTTGGCCGTCTTCAGTTTGTACAGCACCTGGAGCATTACTATGCACCACGGGAAATTTAATTCAATATATAATTATTTGCTGTCAAGAAAATACATTTATTTTGTTATGGGAACAATACTAAGCATGATATTTGCACTAGTATGTACATATGCAAAAAAAAGTTAAATCAAATTTTTGGGGTTTTTAACCAAAATTTCCTCTTAATTTAGTCATATCCAATTCCCGCCTTTTAGCTAAGTTGGCCTCTATCACTCAGTGCTACCAGACTGTGAGGGGGAAGCCTAGTACAAGCTTTCTTCAAGACATGTGAAGCTAGACACTTTATTATTTCGATGTGCAATTAACATGACCATTTTGAGTTGCACTTCAAGTGCAACTCGCTCTAGGCTCCAGGCCACAGGGAGCTATGGCATCGCTCCTGAGCTCACAAAAGTAATATGGGGCCTCAGAACTGCAGAGACACTGACATGGTGACATTGCGCTGGTGTGAGTGGATCAGACATTGAAGTGCTGCAGGAGTTTTTTAACACATCAGTGCCACTGCCGGACAGAGAATAGTCCACCAAACAAAAAGCTCCAGCCAAAAGCATCTTGTGGGCAGCATCCTGTGATCACATGTTAAGATCTAGAGCAGGCATGTCAAAATGGGGACCTTCTGGGCCAAAGTGCTGTGGAGATCAGTGTTTAACCTCATCTAATGCTCTCTCTCTCTCTCTCTCTCTCTCTCTATATATATATATATATATATATATATATATATATATGTTTCTCAAAAAAAGTTGTGTGCCACAGCAGAACTCAGAATGACAGAATACATCTGTATTTGATTAAGGCCTGATATTAGTTTACAATTTATTTGCAATTGCTCAGGCACAACTAATAAAAAACTTAAAGATTAATGGAGTCAATTTGTCTTTGCTGGATTACTGCCTTTTGCCTAATTAGCTTTTGCATATCTGTGTACATTTGTAGTGTAAGTCTCTTTTACATAAATCCTCTCCATTATAGAAAGAGTCTTAGAGGGTAGCCTTTGCAGAACTAACATGGCTATAAGGTCATTAACAATCTTTCCTTCTGAGCTTAAAGCAAAAAAAGAACATGGTGAGTGCAGTAGAGTTTGTGGAAGTTTACCATGATTATGGCTATAATGGGGCTAAATGACATTTACAGGTCACTCTTAAGTAAGTAAGGGCCAAGGTTAGACAGAGGTATTCTGGGAATTTAAGTCAAATGGATAGAGGACATACATGGCACTACCAGGGCAGTCCCCAGTTGGGTCTTTAATCATAATTAAGTACATTAGCCTACAGTGAAGGCAGGCTGCCAAAATAATGTCCCCCTTCAGACAAGAGAAAAAGATGCATCCTTGGAACATATACAATGCACTGCACTGTTAGTTCTTATATGTGAAAGAAGTTGTGGAAAAGCCAAAAGCAGCCGTTTTTTTTCCCAAGAAATGATAAGATGATAAGCTTTTCAACTTTGTTAAAACACAGAATTTGGCATCATACTTAGTTGATAAGTCTTGGCGCATATGTTAATGAATTCATTAACATATAAATCCATGGGGGATGAATACTCACTTGCAGAGGCATCCCAAAACTTTACCGAACCATCAGCATGCCTATGAAAAAAATAGAGAACCTTGTATTTATATTGGATAACTGTTGAAGCGTTCAGGATTTTCCTGATCATTACTCAGAGAGCAGAGAGATGCGGGGACATTTACAGATTATGGGAGATGAATAAAAGTTATGTAAAAGCTATATATTTAAATAAATGAAAAGTCAAATATGGGAGGTTGCCTGTGCATCAACATGTTCAAATTTTGAGCTCAGATAAAACTGCTGAGAGCAAAAGTGGCAGAGCACTGACCCCATCAATGCTCAACTCACTGAAACACTGCAGCAATGCATTCTGGGAGAACAGGCTGCTGCCTTCCCATGGGCAGTGAATCAGAAATGCTTACTACTCCTTCTTTTTCTGTCTTTTTCCTCAATTTCCCCTCGCTCCATCATCTCCTCTTTTACTCTCTGTAGGATTGTTTCCTCTCATTTTCAGAATATCACTGCAACTTTTTCTCTCAACTTTCCCTTTAGCCCTCCCTTATGCAATTTCAGCAAAATGGAAATGAAAAAGGAACAGAGAAAGCAGAGAATGAAGGAAACACAAGGAGAAATCTCTCTCTCTCCTCTCCCCCTTCTCTCTGCTCTCTCTCTCTCTCGCGCACACACACACACACACACACACACACACACACACACACACACACACACACACACACACACACACACACACACACACACACACACACACACACACACACACAAACTTACCCAGTAATTATTATTTCAGGGTAGCTTTGTGTGCCCTGGCCCCAGTTTCCACCACTAATTGGCCATTCCTACAATGAACAAAACCAAAAGTAAGTGTACTCCATTATATTTTGGTGCTTTATTTCTGTCTGCCATGCGTGTCTTTAAGGGAAGGGAACAGCACAAATATATATAACTTTGCATGCGTTTGTGTGAGGGTGTGTGTCTTATTTGTTGTCTATGTCTTCTTTGTATATTATTTCATATCCTGTTAAAATGACATCTGAATATCACCATCTCCAATAATATTCCAATAATAATGAATATGATATCTGAGATGTGTATTAACTAGTCACATGTATTCAGTCACTTGTAGAAACTGAATAGATTTGTAATTCTCCAAGCATTTTCAAATAATTATATTTTTGCTTTTCAAGTACACTACAAGAAAGTCTTCCTTTTTACTACTCCCACTTTAGCAAGTGATTTACTTTACTGTTGGAGACTGCTCACACCGTTCACAGAAGGAATGCCACCAAAAATGTTCAGAATAAAATGGTCACAGAAAAAACCTCCAAAGTTTAAATCAGCACAGATGCATTTAATTGGTTGGAGCAGGAACAAATTAACAATGAAAATGTTGACCATGTGAAACTATTTCACTTCTTCTGCAAAGGAAAGGACATTAGACAGATATTCTATAACAACTTATAATTGTTAGTATCAAGAAGGAGTACAACGCTCTACAGCTGATGCTGTAAACATGTTCAGGTTCGTGCTTTTGGTATTTGGGCCCAGTGTCCCCTAAATTTCAGTTTATGTTCTAGCCAAGAACTTTGGTTCATCAGTATAACACCTTTCATTTTCGGGCTTTAGCTCGAAAGGTGACAATGATCAAAAAACGAAAGGAGCTGCTCATAACAAACTTCAATTCATTTGTTTGCTGCATTTAAAAGCACCACTGCTATTCTATAGAGCACCCAGTACTATAGTTGTTTTAGAGCTGATGCATTTATAAAAAGATTCTGACTCATTTTAGAACTTTTTTGCTAGGCCACTCCTACTTGAGCCATTATTTCAATGGAGTAACAAGACTTTTAATAGAGTTTAGGTTTAGGCTACTGATACATATTGGGATACAGGAGAGATGCATATACACTGAAAAGATACACTGAAATCACTTGATTAAAATGCATGCATGATTTCTGCACAATGTATGTTTAACATAATAAGTTTAATTACATTTGGCAATAAAGTAAATAAAGTCATGTAAAACATTTCAGAAATGTGGAAATGATGTACCCATCTGAATCAAGTAAATTCAATGCATCATTTTTTTCATGTGTAAGCCAGGCTAACAGAGAGCTCGAGAGCTGAAACCAAAGCTCCACACTGAGGCACTGGGGCTAGCATTGTGCTTAAGCTATGATGCAGCTTCTCCATGGGGTATTGGGTCAATCTGCTCCCCCTGCTGGGACACGGATCACACCACAAAGAGTGAACTTTGCAGGCGGTCGAAAGGTCTCGGCTCCTTTCACACACATAAATGCTTCTACATGTTTGTTGGACTCACAGCACTTCAAGACAATGCACCTGCACAGCAGGGACTGAGACATACAAGCATGAGGCTGTATTCCCTATTCACATGCCTCTGTGCAAAGAGAGGGTATACTGTGTGTGACTGTGAGCAGAACTGTGTGAGTACATGTCTATTTGTGCTTCAATGCACTCATGTTTGTGTGTTTGTTTTCATATACTTTCAGGACAAATCTATTCTAACTTTGTAGGAAAACCAGCAAAAACAGGGCCTACATAAAATATCAGGCCAGCAAAGTGGTCCAGAGAAGCGAAACTGCTTTTGACAAAAACTAATACTTTGTTTAAGATGACAAGGCAAAAAGAAGATTAAGGTTAGGGTTAGACTTAGTTATTTTATCTGATTATTTTTGTAACTATATATATTTGGGAACACCAAAAAAGATATTAAATAATAAATAATGCACTGATTTATTTACAGTTTATTTTCTCAATAAGTTATCTGCTTGAGATTTGATCAACATAAATCTCAAATTCAAGGCATATATAATTACATAACTTTAGCATAACTTCATTCTCAGTGTTTTACAGCCATATAGTCATTAGGGATTCATCTACAGCCCTGAGCTTCCTACTAGTTAAAATGTGTGAAGTCGGGTAGAGTAGTAGCATTATTATAGAATAGCATACAGTATAGTGAGAGGGCACAAGATATTTGCCTTTGATTCTGTTAATTAATATACTTATAGTTTAAACATATAATGTCTTTTGACTCTGTATTTATAATAAGAACAAACATATATATATATATATATATATATATATATATATATATATATATATACATATATATATATATATATAGGGAAAAAGTATTCAGACAGCAGAAATTAATTTAATTTAAAATTTAATTAAAAAAAATTATTAACTTAATTACTTTGTCACTATTAGCAATTACAGCTTCAAAACATGTATGGTAAGAGGTAATCAGCTTTTTGCAGCAATGTAGTTCCATTTTGCCCTATTCCTCTTTGCAAGCCATCTTCAGCTCCCCAAGGTTATGAGAATCCCTCTGACAGACTTCAAAACCCTCCATAATACATGTGAAAATATGAACGGTATATATACACTGGAAAAACATTAAATAACAAAAACTGAAGTGTCTGAAATACTTCTTTCCTTTTTTCTGACAATGTATAAAAACAAATGTGTAGGAGATGTGCACCTTTTTGCTGTAGCCCTGTCGTTTTTGGCGGGAGCCAACTGAGTAAAGTGCAGGTATGAGGTCCACGGGACAGTCAGCAACGTACTCACAACACGTCACTGGAGACTCGTGAATCGTCAAGGGATACGGGTTTTCAAAGATAGGGTAACTACGGAGACATTGCATCAAAGCATGTATCAGAGGTGAGACTACCTTAGATTACAGAAATGAATGATAGCCATGGGCACTGTATGCGTGTGTAGTGGTTCAGTAGCTTAAAGACATTGTCTGGTCTGCCACTGCTATGGTATGAGTAGATTACTAATATAATACTCAATAATGCACATACCCATTTTGTGCAAGGTCGATAACAACTAAATCCTTTTCTAGAAGGACCACTACAGCATAAGGTTCCTGAAAATCTGCATTGGAAAAAGGAAAAAGCAGTTAGGTAAAGAACAGAAGGTAATAGTGATAATAAAAATGTTGGAGAATCTAACATTTTTGTACTTATTGCTAATTTAAAAAAAAACTTTTACAATAAACATACTTTTTAGGTATACCAGTAACTAAGTGAGACTGGCTATCAAGTTACAACTTAGAAGTCAAGAATAATTATATGGTCGATATATATTTCATTATTATATGCATATATGTACAAGAATACATACTGCAATTTGGTACTTCATGAAATACATTTGCACACACATTTGCATTCAATATAGGTTCTGTGTCAATGTTTCTTTTCCATATAATTTTTGTGACAAACATATAGCAAAAATGTAAATGCTGTTTCTTTCCACAAACAACACAACTCTCCATTAAATTTAAGTCATAATAAAATATATCCTATTTACTTACAGAACATTTAGAACTCAACAGATTTTCGTAACTTTTTTTATTGAGAATGAAACAATGTGTAAGTAGAAGTTTTTCTAATGGTATTAACCAAAAACCTAAAGCGTAAATCAACAGTCCTTATAGAATAAGTGAGGAATTTTCCAGTACAGAGAAGGTCTTCACCCTAAAACCTAGCTGTCTCTAACACCCCCTGCACATGAAAAAAAAAAAAGAAAAAAAAAAAAAACACAACAAAACAGAACCAAAAAACAGTACTATGTATTCTCAGGCCCCCTGTAGAGAGTCAAAATCAAAGGCTAGTGCTAGCTTCTCCTCCCTCTGTGGAACTACAAGAACTCAAAAAACACACAGCACTACACACAGTACTGCTTGAAGTTCTGCTCTTTATGACATATGCTTCAGAATCAAGCCCAGGAACATAACCACTCAGACAAACCATGTATTCCTATTAAGGCCATATGGGTGCTCAGTGCTCAAACATTTCAGCTGTTTAACCAGGTAGCCCTTTTAACTCATTTAAATCAGTCACAGTAAAATTTTTTCAATATGTAGAAAGAGTTTTCTATGCTCTACAAGTGTGAAAGCATTTTCAATCATTACTCAAAAGATGCATGAGGCACTATGGAGGCACACTTTTTTTTTAATATAAATAAGTGTGCAAGATAATTTGCAGTACATTTCAGATTAGTAATAGCTTATTATTGATTATTTAATCAGAGGAATGATTTTAATATGATGGATGTGTGAAGTATATTCCCATTCATGTGTTTTCTTCAGAAAGCATCTTTTTTGCATGGGTTAAACAATCCTTGGGGCAAAAGACTTTGAACAACAATGGTTTGTTCTGTCAATTCATTATTCATGAGGCAAAACTAGGCATTTCATATCAAGTAAAAAAAAACGTTTATGTTAAACAAAGCTTTTGCGGAAACATTCACACTTAATTGAAAGTGCAAATCAAACAAATTAACATTTCAATGTGTCACCAAAGTTTTGATATGCAACATATCTGACACGGCTGCTTAGAAAGATAAACACAGGGCCACTACTTTAGCAGACTTATAAACAGACAGTTTACTGGAGCAGTCCTCAGAGAAAAGCAGAACACAAAGTCATGATTCATGAATGGCCGCCAAAAGGATTAATTGTTCAGAAGGGCAGAGCAAGAGTTCTAACATAAAAAGGAGGTTCAAAGAAGATGAAAATTTTAATTACAGTGAAACTGCCTTTCTCCAGAGAGAATGTGTGCCAAAAACAAACAGACTATAGAAGAAAACACAAAGGTTCTAATGTCAGCAAGAAAACATAGAGCGATGTGGGCATTTTTTGAGATGATAACAGAACATACCATTAGGATATGGCGTTTCACAGAGTGTGAGAAAGTCTACAATGGGATAGTCCATCTCCAGCACCGCAGTGCTCTTCCCATGCATTACCGTCAAACATGGCCGCCGACCAACCGTGTCGTACGATAAACCACCAGAAAGGATCATATATGGATCCCTGCATGGACAGAAAAACACATATACACACACAGATAAGAGTGAACCGCAGGTAGCAAGCTCATTAAAGCATGAATGCAGATCATGTGCCCAGGATGTTTGAAAATATATTAAACAATTAGGTTGTGTGGAAATTTGAGGAAAAATCATTTTACCAAAAAATGTAGCAGTTATTTGGTAGTGTAAAAAGGCAAGACCCCTTTTTGGGTTAAGATTTATACACATTTTACAATTCAAAAAAGGCAAAAACAATCAAAACCGACTCATGTGAACAACAATAACCTAGCATAGTCCTTAAAAAGGAAAAAAAATATTGTGCAGCTTTTAAAGCAGGGGTCTCAAACTACCGGCCAAAAAAAAAACTTATTTTTTCATTTTTCTGAGACCACATATTTACATCTGATTGGTAGATTTGCTTCTCCCACAAAACACTGCGGGTATAAAATTACCTTAGACTGATGCTTAGGTTGTTAAAGGCAAAAAATAGAGTGCTGCATGCAAGAGAAATCATTCAAATAAAAACCTGACACAGCATGATTGCTACATACCAAGTAGGCATAGATGTAATGTAGCTATAATTAACTTAGCTATTAGTCTAATTTAGACCAATATTTAGTTACATCTGCTTTTGTGTATTCATTCTTGACATAGTGGGTTATGCAGCGCATCAGTATGCATCACTTTAATAAATATTTTTGTGTTTAATATGACTCTTAATGTGATAGCAATGGCTTTCCTGTGGAACAACATTAAACATTATATTTTTAGATATCTACTACATCTAATTCTACAACCCCAATACCAGTGAAGTTGGTAAAACATAAATAAAAACAATACAATGATTTGCAAATCCTTTTCAACCTATATTCAATTGAGCACAATACAAAGACAAGATGTTTAATGATCAAACGGATAAACTTTATTGTTTTTTGCAAATATTCACTCATTCTGAATTTGATGCCTGCAACACGTTCCAAAGAAGTTGGGACAGGGGCAACAAAAGATTGGGAAAGTTGAGGAATGCTCAAAAAAACACCTGTTTGGAACATTCCACAGGTGAACAGGTTCATTGGAAACAGGTGAGTGTCATGACTGGGTATAAAGGGAGCATCCCTGAAAGGCTCAGTCATTCAAAAGCAAAGGATGGGGTGAGGTTCACCACTTTGTGAACAACTGTGTTTGCAAATAGTCCAACAGTTTAAGAACGTTTCTCAACGTGCCATTGCAAGGAATTTATGGATTTCATCATGTACAGTCCATAATATCATCAAAAGATTCAGAGAATCTGGAGAAATTTCTGCAAGTAAGCGGCAAGGCAGAAAACCAACATTGAATACCTGTGACCTTCGATCCCTCAGGCGGCACTGGATTAAAAACCGATATCATTCTGTAACGGACACTTCAGAAAACCACTGTCAGTGAACGCAGTTTGTTGCTCCATCTACAAGTTAAAACTCTGCCATGCAAAGCGAAAGCCATAAATCAATAACACCCAGAAATGCCACCGGCTTCTCTGGGCCCGAGCTCATCTGAGATGGAGTGACGCAGAGTGTCCTGTGGTCTGATGAGTCCACATTTCAAATTGTTTTTGGAAATCATGGACGTCATGTCCTCTGGGCCAGAGAGGAAAAGGACTGTCCGGATTGTTATCAGTGCAAGGTTCAAAAGCCAGCATCTCTGATGGTATGGGGGTATGTTAGTGCCCATGGCGTGGGTAACTTGCACATCTGTGAAGGCACCATTAATGCTGAAAGCTACATACAGGTTTTGGAGCAACATATGCTGCCATCCAAGCAACGTCTTTTTCAAGGACGTCCTTGCTTATTTTTAGCAAGACAATGTTTGGCGCATTATGAAGCGCAAAATACGACAACGGAGAACCCGGACTGTTGAGCACCTGAAGTTGTACATCAAGCAAGAATGGGAAAGAATTCCACCCACAAAGCTTCAACAATTAGTGTCCTCATTTCCCAAACACTTACTGAGTTTTGTCAAAAGCAAAGGTGATGTAACACAGTGGTAAACACGCCCCTGTCCCAACTTCTTTGGAACGTGTTGCAGGCATCAAATGAGTTCAAAACGAGTGAATATTTGCAAAAAACAATACAGTTTATCCATTTGAACATTAAATATCTTGTCTTTGTAGTGTATTCAATTGAATAAAGGTTGAAAAGGATATGCAAATCATTGTATTCTGTTTTTATTTATGTTTTACACAACGTCCCAACTTCATTGGAATTGGGGTTGTACTACTACTACTAATTATTATTATTATTGTTATTATTACTATTAGTTGTAGTAATAGCAGCAGCAGTAGTAATGGTTACAAAAGAATTGCTAATCAACATTGACTAAGATGTGCTAAAATGACTTTACACATTATGAAATGTAAAGATATACTTGAAACAAAATACATATAGCACACCTTTTCCCATACATATCAGTTTAACATTAGATGGCCCACCAGTAATTTGTTATAAAGCCTTTAAACAGTCTTTCAAAAGAATTTGTTCAATTCAAAAGAATTTATTTATTTTGTTCAATCAAGTTTGATAAATATTTTAGATGGTGCTATATTATTCAGCTATTCAAGTAAATACATATGTGGAAATATAATAAAAACATCACCACAAATGTATGCTGTGCAATTTACCCTGCTCTTGTAGTCTTGTACTCCACTTTGAGAATGGGTTTGCATGGCTCTGGCTTCTTTCCATCCTTGGGCTGCTTTCCTGAAATAGAAGCAGAGCAGACACATTGAACAGGTCTGCTCCAAATCCCGCATCTCTTGAACCGCATCTCTCTTTTTCCCTTGCTCGCTCTCCTTTTACTTTCACGTTTGGCCTCAGTATTACATTCTAACATTGTGACTCAGCAGCAAATGTAAACTTCAGTTTAGAAGCATGAGGAACATGGGCAAAAATGTCCTAAAAAGAAGGACCCTGAAAATTGCAGTATATGTGGGCATGAACAAATTTAATTATCGCTTCCCTGCTAAATGAAAACTGCCAGGTAAAAGGTAACCTTAAAAGGGTCCAACAATAGGCTAAAGCAAAATTTTCTCAAAAATTGTCCTTCATTTCAGTCACTTTACTCATGAAGTGTCAGAGCAACAGTGAATGTTTTCTTCCTCTTCCCTCACTCTCTCTAAGAACAGAAGTCAGGTAGAGAAAAGCAGGACGTGAGGCTGTGAATTAAGTGAGGGCTCTGAAAGTGTATCTTCAATAGCACAGACAGAGGCTTTTCTCTATAGGGAAAAGCACCAGGTCCACCATCTTCCCAACTACCCACCATAATACAACAAAAGCGATCTCAAGGGACAGCAAAACAAATGTGGAAAATTAAACTCCACTTAAATGAAAATGAGGGAGGGGGAGATTGATTAGTGTAAGCTGCTTTGCACAGGCAAAAAAAAAATCACATTACAGAAGAAAATTGACAAGCCTTTTCAAGAGATGCATGATGTAACCTTTTGAAACAGAGATGATAGAGATTAGTTTTGTAATCCACGGTCTGGAACATCAGCATTTTAACAATTTAGATTCTGTGTGCGTCTGGATATGTTTGACTGAGCGACAAAAAAAAGAAAGAACATTTGTGTATTAACTCTGGAAACCTTATTTCCTGATTTTTAATAAACAGCTATTAAACAGGGAAATGCAATTACCAATAAAAAAAAACAAATATGTAAATGGCTATAAAATTCATGATGTACTTTAACACAGCATAGTCGCAGAAGATGAGTAATTCTGCATGTGTGTATGTGTGTGTGTGTGTGTGTGTGTGTGTGTCTCACCATGTGGGGTGATTGTCTGTGCAGGCTTGGCTGGGGACTTTATATTCCATATGGTCAGTGTGCCATCTGAGTGACTGCAGATGAACTGTTTCCCCTCGTGGTGCCAGGCCACAGAATGGATCGCCTGAAAGAGGGAGAGAGGGGAAAAGAAGATCCATTATTGCCATTAGCCACAGAAGACACACTTCTGACGAATGTCATCTATCATTTACTCACAGCCAACCAGGGGGCTAATGCTCATGGCTCTACTAACCAGAGGAAAAGCAATCTGTGTCCTAAAGAATCCTCATTTCACCATGGCAGGGATGCACAGATGCATCAGAATCAGCCAAGATCGGACAGATTTTTGCTCCAAACAATCTGCAATCCGCCAATTTATTACTTATATTTTGATCTGTGAAACAATTTTATGACGGAAACAATATGACCAGGTAAGTATACTCAAGCTGTTTTGCGCTAAATAACCAGTTGCCTCTTGCTTCTTAAGATGTAGCACTTCACTGGATGGATGGATGGATGGATGGATGGATGGATATACTTTATTGATCCCAAAGGAAATTTTGCACCCAGTAGCAGACACACAAAACAGAACAGAAATAGCAATAAGGGTGTAAACAACAGGAAGAAAAATGTAAAAAGATCCGATCTACAGGCAAATACACAAATAGAAAATACAACAATCTGTAAGGATATCTATAACCTGAGATGAAAGACGCAGTGCAATAATGACTGTACAAGGAGGTACAGGTAGTGGCATATAATGACCATACTGAATGAATAAATGTATGTAGATATTGGTACCAAAATAAAGTGTCTAGTGTGGAATGTCCAGATGTGCAAGATGTGCAATAAGGTATGCAGAAAATGCAATATGTGCAGCAAGGTGTCCATATGTGCAGATGGATAGAGAAACATAAGATTAAGCATGAGATATAAGACCTATGACTCGTGATTCAGTCCTCATCTCTACTTCTGTTCCCCCTGGGAAGAGCTGAAGAGCCTGATAGCTCTGGGGACAAAGGATCTCCTGAAACTGCCGGTTGAGCAGCTCTGTGACAGCAACCTGCCACAAAACTACTCCTCCTGTCCATGATGATGGTGTGCAGTGGGTGGCCATCATCCTCCATAAAGGAGAGCAGTTTGTGTAATGTCCTTCTCTCAGCCACCTTGACCAGTTTCACACCGACCACCGTCCCCGCTCGCCTGACCAGCTTGTCCAGTCGCATCTTGTCTCTCCAAATGTTAATTAAAGTTAATTAATGTTAATTAAATTAAAGTTAATTAATGTTAATTAAATGAAAGTTAATTAAAGTTAATTAATGCTAATTAAAGGAATGATTTGGCAATTTTCCACTTACCCAAGATGTAGCTGATCAGCCAAGATACATTTGGTACCTAAATCTGGCTTCTTTAGTTTAGTGCTGGAACAACAAGTGTTGTGTTGAACTAATACTAAATAGTCACCCAAATCTTTTCTGTAAATGCATCACCAAAACTTTTCTCAACCCACTCAAACTGCACCCAAGTTGTCAATAAGATGCTTGGTCATGGTTTAGGACACAGCATGACTTTCTGTGAACTACAAAACTGAACAAAATCTGTGTAGCTAAGCCCTGCAAATAGCCATTTTGGACAGGGTAATGTGCATTCCCCACACCCATCTAAATGCTACAGTCTGCATTTATGATTTCTGTTGTTTTTTTGTAAATAATTTAATCTTGAATTTCTCACTGAATATACATGTTTTAAAGTAAAAACAAAATAAATCACAAATCTAATCTTGCATCTATATGCCTGCCAGACATGCATGCATGTCAAGGGAAGTCAGACTCTGTGAGGGAGGCAGAATTAGGCGCAATGTTGTTGTCTAAATTAGTTGACCATATATACACAATTAGTGTCCTAAACCACACTGACAAGTCTGCATAACCTTAATGAATCCCTGGATGCAGTTAGAGAGAAATTTTGTGGATGCATTTACAGAAAAAATTGGGTGACTAGGGAACTTAAGAATTTTAAATGCCAGGACCATTAAAGAGCAAAAAACATCATTTATATTTGGCTAATAGAATGTGCGGGAAATGTGCTACTGTGTTTCATTTGTTCATTTAGGCTAATTAAAATTGTCCAAAAAACTTAACTATCAATTAATCTGACTGTCTAGAAATCAAAATTGGAATATTATAGGCCACTATGCATCCAAGTGCACGTTTAAAATATTACTTCTGTACTGCTTATTTATTTTTGCAGGTTTTGTATACCTTAAGTGTCCATTCAATCTTATTGGACATTTGGTAATACATACACACACCTAAGCACGGATCTTTTTTTTTTTTTTTTTTTTAAATGTCCTTAACAACCCCGCTAATCTATTTTGAGTATGAGGAAACAGCCTTTCATTCGAAACACACTCTCAAACAGGCATTTTAAAAATGAGGGCTGGATGAGTTACATTACACAGATAAGTCAAGTCCTGCAGCAGGAAAGAGAGTGAGGTAGGTAGATCCAGAGGGTTTTGGAGGCAGAAAACTGGAACTGGGGAAGATTAGAAGCGCACTCTTTAAAGCGCTCTAATCGAAACCTCAACAGCAATGCAATGAGAGTGTATCCCCTGAGACAGAGCATGAGAGAGACAGAAAGGGAAAGAAAGAAGGCGAGAGAAGCCAGCACAAGAGAGAGGTGAAATGGAGTTCTCATTATTTTCTAATTAAGCGCAGTCTCCTCCTGCTTTAGCATAATCGTGCCAGCTCTGACTCTATTTCTGGAGCTGGGAAGGCACTAGCTGCTCCAGCAGCCCAAACTAATCAATGAAACGGCTGCAACGTTACAGGACCGTTGGGGGGGCAAGATTGGCATAGTTCTGCCTTATCAACTCATATCAAACAATCAACCATCACACACACACACACACACACACATCAGCATTTATTACTGCCTGCAAATCTGATTATGAAGAACTAAGCTGCTTACATAATATTTGGTCCCCCGCGAGGAAGCTTGAGGGAGAGTGAATGGAACACACACCTGCACGCTTTCAGTAATGCGGCAATGAGTGCTTATATTAATGTGTCACAGGGGAGAGAGGCAGAGAGAACAAAGCACTTTTGAGGATGATAGACACACAAGCAATTATAAGGTGGAGAGCAGAGAGAGGCTGCAGAATGTCACCATCAGCATTCCTTTAGAACAAATCTTACTGATCACAAACACTTTGTGTATTTGTGTAATAGCAGAAAAATCCCAGTCGCTGTGTCCTAAAGAAATATTAACCTTTAAATCCTATGGTTAAATGGTTCATGCTTCAGTTCCCCATGCTCATAATTTCATAAATTACACATTAGCTTCACAGTAGTTACCAAATATTTTGTTTGGCAGTGACCAACTGGATACTACTACTAGTAATAATAATAATAATAATACTAATAATACACACACCCAGATATTTTCTAAACCACTTATCCCAGCAGTCATTGGGTAGAAGGCAGGACACACCATGGACAGGTTGCCAGTCCATCACAGAACACTAATTATGGTAAATTATTATTAAACAGTTCATTATTATTAGGGGGAAGTATTACAAGTATTACAAGACATTTGTAATACTTTTATTACAATTACAAATACTATTACAAGTGACTGGAGATGCAGACTGCAGAGATATAAATCAATAAATCAAACTACAGAAGAGAAGCAAATCTGAACATACAGAAAAATAGATATAAATACATACAAAATATATAAAAGAAATACTAACATTTTTATAAAAGAAAGATGGCTAAAAGCTAGATTAAAGCTGAACTGTGCAATTTTCTTTGTTAAAACTGAATGAAGTAGAATTATCAAGTAAGCAGGAAAAAAACAACGTAAAAAGTTTTACCCTGTAAAGCTTGAAAAAATGTAAAAGTCAGAAGGTCTTTTTTTTCTAGAGTTTTTCGGACCTTGTCAGATGTCTTTATGTTTTAACATCACAAGCATAGGCTGAAAAAGAAGGTCTGGCTCAATATTTAGATCTCAAATACAAAAATAACATCGTATTGATGAAGATATGACCACAACAGTGTCTCTTATATCATCAGACAATGAGTCATTCACCAAGTGTTCTCTTTCGATACACTTTCAATGTGCTTGCAAACATCAGATTCATAAACTAAGGCTTGCTGAGATCTTAAGTAGCGATATTGCAAAATATTCAACCACGCATTGCATACAATAACATGTTTGTTTCAGAAAGATCTCCAAATACCCAAATGTTACACAGAACTGTTTTTTGTTTCATTAAGCTGTTACTAAGTGTGCACCTGTGGGGTCACTAGAATTTCATTCAAGGTAGGTCTAGTTACAGGTTGAGGAGGCCAGAAAGCAGTATATCCTAGAGACAGAAATAGGCTATGATTCATAGATCCATAATTTAAAAACATAATGTGGAGTGCCAGACCTCTCCTCCACTGTGTCACTTCTCTTTTCTCTGTGGTGACTGAAACATTACCAGTCAATACCATGTTTCAGCTTTGTGTTGTTTATTATAAAAAAAATGTTTATCTGTCCTAAATTGTGTTCATTCTGAAACATGACACACATAAAATCAGAATTCCACAAGGCAAAATCAAAGAGTCCTGACAAGACTTTTAACAGATAAGATTTACTAACCTAATCAAAGTTTTTTGATTAGGTTAGTTTTTTTGATCTGGAAATCATAATGCATAGCATGTTCTTTCACTGTTGGAAAGATCAAATATGACAGGAAAATTTGAATATTCTCTTCTAAATAATATTCTGAATTATACTTAATTTAATAAAGAACATGAGCTAACAAGGTAAACAAAAGACAATTTTGATTTCAAGAGACTGAAATGTGAAAGAAACTGTGGCCCACTGTCTGTGTTCATGTTCATTCAAACTTCAGCATTTCTATTTTTGTGTTAGGGAAAGGGAAGCTTGCTACTGTAAAACTATGCAGTGTGAAAGTGGTTAGTATTGTATAAGTGTGCATGAAGAGAGGAACTGCAGGAGGAAGGAAACAGTAAATGGAAGGATAAGTTGCATGGATCAGAAGATTAGAAGATTCCTAAAAGAAATAAAATTCCATAGAGACTGCTTTCCTCTCCTACTTTCTGCTTCCTCTCTTTCTCCATCTACAATAAAAAGAACTCTCCTGTCCACTGGACCAAGCCATGGGACAGTGACAGGGGACTGGCCAACTGTCATGCCTCTGATACACACACACACACACACACACACACACACACATACATACACACCCTCAGGCCCAATTAAAGCCAGGCTGTTGATGTTAAGGGAGCTCAGTGGACTACAGGGAGTCAGCGAAAGTCAAGAAAAAGAACAGAACAGCAGACAGCGATGGCCTTTCCCTCAACATCATTAACCAACCCGGTCTCACTCCCTATGCGTATGAAATCGTACGCAAAACTAAACACTGGGATGCGTACTCATGCGTACGCAGAGAGCTGCGTACAAATGTTACGCCGCTATCAAATACATGTAAATACTCGCCGATTCCCGACAAATCGATCCCTAGGCTATATTTAGGTGTCCAAACTGATCGTAGTATCTACTCTGTACAGTATATTAACGCAAACGCTAAAAAAAGATGAGACATTTGACGTTTTACGAGTTGAGAGAGAGAGACATAGAGAGAGATGCACTTACTGAGCGAATGCCCAGAATACAGTGGGATTCGGTCAGAATTCTTCACTAAAAAGACCAACATAATCGCTTTATTAAAACCCTTCCTGAGCAATGATGTCTGAGGTAAATATAAGCGTGCTATACACTGGAGCACAGTATGTTCAGGCCTGCCACAGAGTAAGGGACGGAGATACACACCAATGAGCACACACGTTATTATTAATTAATAATAATAATAGTATTAATATTAGTAATTAATATATTATTCATAATTCTGTTATTAATTAATAAACTATGAGAGTTTAATAGTTTCATAGTTTAGGGTTTGTTCGGTTTGTTTTTGGCTACTTTTTTGTGATGTGTGGAGACAAACGTAATTTTCACCTAAACGTATTCCTTCTTTTATTCTCTGTTTCTGGTTCTTCTCAGGTTCTGATATGCCTAAATGAACTGATTAGTATCCAAGCTCAAATAATGATGGATTTTACATCTTCAGAAGTGATGTGCGAGGTTGCCAATTTAACAAAGGAATTTACTTTTAGTCATTCTTGTTCGTTTTAGTTAACCTCACTTGTAACAGGAATTCATTCATAATAGACCACGTATGGAAACATCCCAATATATGTATGTATTTAGTTAACAAGAATGTGCTCAGACAAAGACTCTTACTGTGAAGTTCTGGTTGCATTGGTAAGGTTGCTATCCAATTTGAGCGCGATTGCGACCATCGATATCAAGGTTTTGAAGCAAAGATCGTTTAAGGGAGGGTCTAAGTTAGGGCACTACATTTCATACAGCCTCATTTATGAAAGCTAATGCATTGAAGTGAAAGTGAGCGCCCCCCATCTTTCGGACTGTGTGCACTTCCGCCCGATCCTCTGGACACGGAACCACAGCTCGCTTTTCCCTCCACACGGTGAGTGTGTAAGCAGTCCGGTGCTTAACTTGACTTCGTTTTAATAACAGACACATGCAATTCTGAATACATTAACAGTTTTTTTTCATTAATATAAACTTAAATAAAATGCAATATTAAGTAGGAGCTCGGTTTAACATCCCAAGAGTATAAGACAAATGTGCACAGTCTGGTCATGCTGCTAGCTAAACTAGTAAACTAGCTTAGATTAGCTAGCATGCCTTTAATAAACTTGAGATTTTAATCACTCTTCCTTTTGTAAGTATCGCAATTTCTATAAAGTTATGTTGCCCTGTGCACCATGTAGTAGTTTACTTTTGACATGCTAAGAATGCGTGTCGGTGTTTAACAGGTGAAAATGTTCTTTGCTAGCTAGCATTAGAGCTGGCCTAATTAGAGCATGTGCCTAATATGTATACCTAAATAATCCACAGGTCTACACTAACATTACTCAAACTGTATGTCCATTAATGAATGATATAGAAATGACATTACAGCTAGAGCTGGTTGATATGTGAATTGTGAAAACATGAGTAAGAAGTTTTCATGATACGTGGTAGTATTTAATAAATGAGTTAAAATATTTTCAGAGTATAAACGCACAATGATATTTTTTTAAACATTTCACACACTGTGCTCTACCAAATCTAGTTGGAGAGGCCTAATTACTTTTATTACTGAC
Organism: Pygocentrus nattereri; assembly: GCF_015220715.1. NCBI lineage: Eukaryota > Metazoa > Chordata > Actinopteri > Characiformes > Serrasalmidae > Pygocentrus > Pygocentrus nattereri. Next base: position 14,315,930 of record NC_051214.1, on the reverse strand, counting down.
AGTATCTGCAATATGCTCCGAAAAATTATATGGTAACATTAAATGTTTTGACATCTATTTTTTTCTTTTCACAGACCTTTCAGATCCCTCCTCACATCCATCTATCTCTCTATCCTTTATAGCGACCCAACGGCACTTTTAAGAGCCACTCGTCTGTCTGTCTATCCATACATCCATTCATCCATCCATATATCTGTCTGTCTGTCTTGGTGTTTATCTGTCTACCTGTTTATCTGTCTGCATTGTCTGTGTGTGTGCATCTGTTGTCTGTCTGTGTATCTGTAGGTGTCATATTTTTGCCTTCATTTACACCATGGACTCTGAAGGAGACTCTGGTAATAAATTCCACAAGCTTCTTCAGGAAGCACAGAGACTTGCAGCAGAGCTCAATCCAAAATTGGTAATACTGTGTTTTTTTTTCTTTTTACATGTTGTGGTAACAGTATGAGCATGGCATGATCTTTATTATGGATATTTACTGAAGCAGTTTAATGAGCCTGGGTATGTGTACTAATTTTTATTTTACAATCATAGGCAAAGAAAAGAAGGTCGGCAAAACCCGTATCTGGTGTTGTTAGTTGGAGACAGAGGGATAATTCAGGACAAATTATTCCAAAATTTCCCCCAAAGACTTATAACTCGACTACACGTAATAAATGTTCTTTTTGGTCTCTAAATTTGAATTGTACAGGTCTTCTGATAGTTTAATAATGAAAATGTACCTTGGTCTCACATTGCTTTTTATTCCAAAATCAGGTAAAAGGAGCAGTTCTGAAGTGGCTGAACCAGTATTTCAGCAGCCTGAGCCAACACCTTATGGTCAGTAGAAATCTGTTACACAGATTATACATACCTAACTGTTAGTCACACATTTAATAATTTAGTAATATTTTTTGTCTTACATTTACAGATAGTGCTCAAGAACTTAATGCACTGCAAGACATTCTCAGGGACATTCCTCCACAAGAGAAGGGCACTGTGCCACTAAGCTGGGCTGAACGGCAAGCTCAAAGCTCAGAGAAGTGGAATGCTTCTAGATCAGCCATGGTTAAAAACATATTTCTCGCAGAGCACACAGACACCTATATCTGTGACATCTGCCTGCAAAACACATCTGTTGTGAGGTGCAGAGATTGTTTGCCAAGACAGTTCCTGTGCAGTTCCTGCGATACACAGATACATCAGCACATCCTCCATAACCGAGAAGCCATGTTTGAGGGATTCTATCAACCCTTAGCCCCAAACATGATCATTCAACTTCAAAATGATGGGTCACACCAGATAAAGCATGAAGGTTTTAAATTCTTTTAAATAGTTGTGCAATGTGTTTGCCATCTGTTTTTTCAGCTCTGATTAATTTTGTTGCCATTAATTTTTTTCTTCTGTGTTTTAGTTCGACTGTTGCCGGTTCGTCTACCTCAACAGTGTACCTGTTCTCCCAGTCAGCTAAAGCTGACCTGTGGCAAAGAGGTCATCCTTGTTGGAATTAATGGTAAGTACTTGGTTCAGTTCAATTAAATGCAAACGACTGAATTCATGCTGCTTACACAGCTCTTTTTGATTTCAGGACGGTACCAACTAAATTTGCCAACATTGAGCTGTTCTCAGTGCATGAAAAGCTGGACCACTGGACTTGATGAACTAGTACAATGTGGATATTGGCCTGCTACCATCAACCACCAGACCATCTTCCATGTAGACCTGTTCCAGTCTTTCCAGGATCTGAAGCAGCTGGCTCCTGGGCTTTCTCGTCAAGCATTTATTGGAATGCTTGATGAAAGAACAAAGTATTTTGGCAGAGTAAGCGTGCATCATATTTCTTTGTTGTAGATCAGGGCCAGTCTTATCCACAAAGGGTCACTGTGGCTGCAGATGGTCTTTCCAATCAAGCAGAACCTATTTCTATTTGTTTAAAGGTGCTGTAGAATACATTTATCTATTTTACATTATTCTCTAATTTGTACATAGAAGGTATGCGACCTTGGTTGGGGTGAAAAATGCCCACATGAGGTTTTTACATGCCCATTTACAGGTTAAAATGTGTTGGTGGTTCTTGTTATATTTTGAGGTAAGGAACTCTGGACCTGGATGCCCTGATAGTTTTGCACAGTTTGGTAATTTTATTCCTGCTCAAGCACCCCTGGTTTAACTCATCAGCTAATTACTTTACTGTGCTGTACTCTGGCCGTCAGTGTGGTGTATAATGTGTGGTACACAATGTGTTGAAGTATTTTTTAATTACATGTAATGAAGAAATGTATGTGTACAATTAGTTCATCACCTTTGTGTTTTTTCTGTTATTTTGCAAGACCGGAAAAATATGTGGTGACACATTCCAGCGGTCATTTCTGGAGTGGTGCTACGCGCAGCATGAGGTGGACAAACTGTTGGAAGTTGAGCCCTTCCGGTGTACAGCATGTTCACCACAAATGCATGCTGTATCAGTGGATGGAAATAGAAAATTATACCGATTTAAGAATGCATCAGGGTATGAAGTTGTGTTCAGAATACTTCTTTTTTCAAACAGAACACATGTTGTTTCAAAAGCTGTTCATGTTTGTAGCATTACAGAAATCTAGCTTTTTCTATTGTGCAGAAGTGCCACAAAGGGACTTTTTGATGGCACCTTCCTGGCCAGAGATGAGGAGGTGTCAAGTTTTGTTGCTCAAATCCAGCAGGCAACCAAACATGTAAATGTACACTAATGTTTTTTTTTTTTTAAGAATTTATATTTTGTGTTCATTGATCTGTTTAAATTAATTACTTATTTGTGTAACACATTCGTTTTTCTTTTCTAATCCTTGCATTTTTGTGCTGTTTTATTTAATTATAGACTCCTGGGAAAGGAATGTGCGGATCATCACAATGGACAGCTGCAAAAGAGCATTCTGGGAAATCTGCCTCAAAAATTGATGAGGAGGGGCTGGAAATCGCTGTGTGCCGGCATGGGGTGCTTTTGAGAGCACTGAATATGTTCAGAGGGGAGATTTATGCTTACCCTCTGTATCTGCAGAAGGAACTGTCCCCCTCAAATGTTTCCTTTTTCTGTTCAGATGTGGCATGCAAGTATTATCCGTATTTGGAAAAGGTCTCCAATAAGTGCTCTGAACTGCAGGGACTATTGGAGATGCATCCACTTCTTTCAGTGATGCATGCCAAAGCACACTCCTGGACATGTGAGGTAAGCAAAGGTTGTATAAAATCTCAACAGCTATGTGAAAACTGTTGGCTAAACAAACCAAAATATGAATTTTAAATCAATTTGAAAACTATTCCCAAGATTTCTCAAAAACTGTGTTACAGTTGAAATGGGGTGGACGCAATCAAGAAGGCGCTGGCAATACCATTGGTGAGGAAGTGGAGCAGGTAAAGATAATTTAAAGCACTATGTAGCTGTTGAAGTGTAGAGGTTGTAATGAGACTTGATAGTTCGAGCATGATAATGAAAAATTACTGACATTTATATCTATGTTAGGTAAATAGCTTCCTGTCCAGGGCTGCTATCTCCACAAAATACATGTCTAAAGGTGGTAAGTATTTTTTGGTATACAATAAACCCATCACATGTATTTGTGATACACAGCCATTGAAATTACAATGAAGTTAAATGTTTCAAACTTTTTGTTTACAGGAAGAACAGACATGCTCACAGTTCTGGCAATGGGGTGGAACAAAAAGAAAATGAGTAACATGGACAAAATATTGGCCCAAAGATATGCTAAGGTACCCCATTTAACTGACTGGAACTGTTCTTAACGCTTTTAAAATGTTACTGAATACTGAAAAATGTTTGGTGATATGATTTGGTAATATTAAAGGCCGTCCAGAGAGTGGCAGATGATAAGCTTAAGCTGGAGGAGCTCAAAGCTGAGTTAAGGATTGATGATGCTGTTATCCAACAGTGGGTCACTGAGGTGCAACACTGGCCTGAAGGTAATATACTGAAGTAAATATTGATCTTGTGTCCTTATTCAGTAATATTTTATTCTAAAGTCACTTTTTCCTAATAGCAAATTCTAGTTTGGAGGGTGAAGCCTCAAGGGAGGTCATTCTGAAGAAGAAAATTGAAGGACTGTACCTTAGTGTCATGCAGAGGAAACATCGCCTTTACCGTCAGACAGGTATGATTCCTCATTATTTAGCAATTTTTCTTTCAGCCAACTGATTGTTTCTTTCTTTTGTAATGTACTAAACATAACATCATGTAAATTATGTAAATATTGTTGTGCATGTTATTCAGGTCTTTATATTCAATTCAGGTCAACTTTATTGTCATTATGCCTATATAGGATTGTACAGTACAACAAAATACTGTCAGCCTATTTCTCCAGTGAAGTGAAAGTGAATAGTGATATTGATTAAGTAAACTTTGAATAAGTAGACTGATATTTTCTTCCGCAGACAGCAACAAGAGACGACATAAGATGCGCCAGAAAATTGCAGAGGAAAAGGCAGCTTTATCTTCTGCTATTGAAGAGCTACGTGAACAGACGGACATCATTCTGCCTGCTGTTGATGAGCTTCTCTTGACTGAAAATTTTGTGTGGTCCTGGACTTATCTTGGACCCAGTAAGAACATGTACAATACAGAGCTCAAATGTAGCTTTTGCATACTAAATACATCCTAAATAACTGCTTGTGTTGCTTAATAGGTAGAGCCAGCACTTGCCAGACCTGCCAACCTTTACGCATTTTGCGTAGCAGATACGCATTTAGACATCAAACTACGCTGCTACGATTTGTCACTTCAAAATACGAGAAAAGCCATCGATGGCTTTGAGTTCAACTGTCTGTGCATTTGCGCACTGGGCAGGTTGTCTATGGGTGTAACTGCATTGGGCAGCAACCAGTTGGGAAGACTTTGACCAATCATAGTGGTAGTTTTAAACTCTTCAAACAGGCTACAAGCGGAGAGCCGTCAAAACGAAAGTAACGAATTTAGTTTTCATCCCTCTCAGTCCATCTTCATACTGTGACTGGTTTTAAAGGGAGGACTGTACTAAACAGTTTCAGAGGTAACTGGCAGGATATGGGAATTGTGAATTGTCAATGTCAAAACTAGGCTACTCAAAAACAAGATGCAAAATATAAACTTTTTTTTTTTTTAAGTTTTAGCATTTCGCTTGTGTAAATATCCCCCTGCGAGCGTGAATGTGAAACTCGTGAGCACAGCAAGAAGTCCTGCGTGCGTGTTTATCATCATGTTGCGCTCAAACCGCCTTTTTCATTCTCGATTGTCTTCGCACGCCATGTGTCACCTTCGACTGCTTTCTGTGCTCGAGTGAAATGTTTGTGAAATGTTCGAGTATTGGATTGAGATGTTTTTGTTTTTTATGCATGCATTCACTGATACCTGTTGCCCGAGTGCAAATGTACCTGACCTTGTGCCGTGCCTTGCTGTGATGTGCTGTGCCACCCCACCGCAAGAAGTTGCTACTCAAAAAGAATTCCCAGGTTGGCAGGTCTGACTTGCTGTAAGCTTAAATATTTCTATTTCTTTCTATGAACAGCTGATCTCAGAACAAAGAAGGCCATCTTTGACCAGGTGATGGTGATCAGGAGAATGCAAGAGGAGGAGCAAATTGTAGTTCAGGAGATGAGGAGGCACTTGAACTCCCTCATAGGTGTTGCTGGGAGTCTAAAAACCTTACTGCTGGACCAAAGTAAGTTTTTCATCATTGCAGTTAATAGCATTTTTGCAGTATGTAGTCAAGAGTATGCAACTTGATTGAAGGACTATTTGTGCTTCAGCAAAACCTGGTGTGGGGGGCATTGTTAATCTGCTTTTTCATCCAATTCTTAGGCAATGGCGCACACTGTGGATATCACAGCATGTTGAGGAGGAGATTGAGTGTTGTGAATGCCCAAGTACATCACACAAAAGCATCATTCAGCTTGGCTCTTCATGGAGAAATGACATCCCAAGATATGCTGTCTGAGGACAGGGAGGAACAAGTGTCAGATGTGGAGGACACATCTGATGATGACAATGACATTGATTCTTCATAAGTACATTGAGATTATTAAATACCCATGTCTAGTTCTTTGGGCTTCAAAACAGCTTATGGTGCATGATGTGGTGCATTATCACCACATCATTTACAGGTAGTTCTCGACTTACGTCCATTCGACTTTACGACCGTTTTATGAAAGGTGAGCTACGAATTTAAGAATTAAGAATTTAACTTATAATTCGTGCTTAGTTCTTTTTCTCAAATGAAAAGCGAATCAACAGCCGAATTACAACCGAGACTTGCCTAAATAGTAGCGGCCGTTGGCGTAGTGCACTACTTAGGCTTGCTTTCTAGTGTTGTAGTACGCGGTTTGAGATTCAGCTAAAGAGCGCACAATGGAAGAGAAGAGTATTTTGATTGACACTGGAAAAAAACAATCACGATCGGCACTCGGAATAACAAGGGGTTGACCATCATCCCGGAAGATATGTTATGTTCTGAATTGCAATTAGTGTTTTACTTTAAATTAACTGTAAAAAAAAAAGAAAGTGTATTAATAGACGCTTCAAATGACATAAAATGAACAAAGAAAAGTATGACATATAACAATAATAAGGAAAATGATGATAAAATATGATTTAAAGATTTTCATAACATCATTACACAGTACTGTACATATAGCCTACTCGAGTTACGTCCAATCAGCTTTACAACGGGTTTGTTGGAACCAGTCGTCGTCGTAAGTCGAGAACTACCTGTAATTGCTTTGGCCAATTCTGTGTTGGGTGGAGAAGACATCTCTGGGAGTGAAAAACACTTTTTATTATTAAATTTTATAATCTGTTCTTTTGATCACAAAAATTACAAAGGACACCTACTCATTCACGTCTTATTCGAGCTGTGCTGAATTACTATATATGTATCACAGGCCTGAGAATAGCCTGAATTAATTTCATTGTTATATCTGTGTGTATGTGTGTAATTATATAATTGAGGAGGCAGTTTTTGCACAGGAGACAAGACCCCTGAAGCTTGTATATAGTCTTCATTGTGCATATACAGTTAAATTTGCATACTATCATGAAACGCGCTGTACACTTTCCAGTGCACATAACGGATACTGCTGAATTGGTATTATTCTGTGCATTTATCCTTAGTCTAATGTTAATATGGACAATTGTCAAGAAAAAAAATGCTTTACATTGTGAATAAATGGTACTGTATCTGAATCTTTATGGTAGAGAACTTTGTCTTTTTTTATTCACCATGAAAATGCACTATACATTACATTAATCTTCAAGTTATATTAATGGGCAAACATGCTGTGCAGGAAAAGTAGGTCACCAACACAGATGGAAAATTGTGCAAACACCGTTACATAGATAATCATGACGAGACCTGTGCTGTGTATTTTTGGATCCGATAGGATTTATAGTTTTTAATAAATTTAAGTTTAAATATTTTAAAATCCCCATAGGAATGAATGGGGCAGTTTTTTAAACCGATGATGCAGCAGTAGGCCACTCAGTCTCACAGACACGCAGGGTCCCTCTCCCTCACACTCATGACACTTCTGCTAAATACACATATACACTAACATGCATGCACACACATACCCACATAGTTAGGACTCTATAGCAACCACTTGGTAACACCCTAGCAGCCACCTGGGATACCCTAGCAACTACCTAGTAATACCCTAGCAACAACATAGTAAAACTCTAGTAACCACCTGGAATGTCATAGCAACTGCCAGGTAACACCCTAGCAACTACTTAGCAACACCCTAGCAATGACATAGTAACTCCCTAGCAACTGCCTGGAATATCATGCAACAGAGGACATAGGTATTTTTTACATGCTTCAGCACTCGGCAGCCCCACTGTGTGTTTGCACGGTGTCACGGGGGGTCGGCGTCCCAGCTCTGGGGACACGACTACTCCCTCCATTCCTGCCTCCACCTCTAGGGGAGCACACTTTACACCATCCCTACCCAATTCCCAATCACCTGAGTATTAATCCAAAACACCTAGTCCTCGTTGGGTTTGGTGTCTTGTCTCCCTTATTTCCACAGGTTTCACCAGTCCAGCGCTGCGCATTGCAAAGCCTGCATATGAATGCAGCGCTGTGCCTGGTGACCTTGTGCCTGTGCAACTCCAAACTGCCACTAGAAGCAATAACATAAGAACTGGGAAGAAGGGAACATTTTTTGGTATCAGACTCCCAGTATCTCTGCCTAGGTTGTTCTGCATGATAGAAGAGTCATATATACAGTTCTTAATGCCATTTGACCCCTGGAGGTCCAGCAACACCCCCAGGAATAACAAAAATTTGCACACTTTAAAAAACTCTAATTCAGCAACTAATTCACATATAAATGTGAAATTTCATACATTGATTATTTATATAAGAAATAAAGTAGGAGGCACCTTTCAAGCTTATATGAAAATATCAAGTTTATAAAAAAATGTTTTATCATGCTGATGAATTATGTCACATATTGAATTATGTGACATGATTTATGACCCTAAAAATGTAAATAAAAACAGAATGCTCAACAGTTTCTGCCTCGGGGACGCATTGCATAGGACCCCCACATGAACATATTGCAAGCACGGACACCTAGATCAAAGGGCAGACACGTGGCAAACCTTTCAAGGTGCCCTTATGGGCTATACTATATAGAGCACTATAGGGGCAAAATCAGGCATATAACATGCTTCTGTGGCCCAACGCATGAATGCAGTCACATGCTGCTGCATGGACGCATTGTAAAGTCCCCCTAGATGAACATACTGCAAGCACGGACCCCTAGGTCAAAGGGCGGAGACAGGGCCAGACAGGGCCAACCGCTGAGCGCAGCTGAACCAAAATTTAGATACATCATATTAGATACATACATACATATATTACATCATATATCATAATGTAATATGGATTTGGGTGGTGCGGGCCAATGGATGGAGGTAGCTGCACCCCCTCATAGAGTGTTACTCTTCACTATATATACATGGTTAGTCCATTGTTACAAGCACCTAGCAACAAGGGCCTGCCCACATGAACATTCTTTGTGAGTGGGATGCAAATTCACATCTATATGAACTGTGTCAAATAATGTCAATTGGGATGCAAATTCACACCTATTTGAACTATGTCATATAGATGTGAAGTAGGATCAAGAAATGGGATGCTAGTTTATTTTAAGAAATGAGCTTAAAACTCACAAACTAAGCATTAATTAACATAGTACATGTTTCACTGAAGCCATATATGTCTTCAGAGTTGTAAAATTCTACTGTACAAAACCCACCTATTTTGGTGACTTGAGTAGATTGGAATTGGGATTATGAGATCTCTGCTTTGGAGTGACCTACATTGAAAATAAGACCAGCACAGTCCAAGTTTGGGTCTCCCTAAGTCAGAGTGTGAGTTTGAAGAGGATTGGAGAAAGTCAAAATTTTGGTCCAAAAAAACCCTTTGGACCAAATTTTTGACTTTCTCCAATCCTCTTCAAACTCACACCCTGAATTACAAGGGCACAGGTATATACATGAATGGTTTGGGGTGTCCTTTGTCCTATTTTTCCTTTCACAATGCATCAAATGTCATTTGTCGTTGCCAAACTGTGCACAATGCCAAATGCCATATGCACTTATCCACTTAGCCCTCTACCACATACCACCATGCATGCTGGCCTTTTGTGTTCCGATGACAAACCAGATGGTCCCTCTCCTCCTCTAGCCCGGATGATGATCCATGTCCATGATTTCCTTATTTACTTCTGAAACTCTGGGATGCTCTTTTATATCCAATCGTGTTACTGATCTGTTTTTATCATTACACAACTTTATCGTTTATGTTGAAGTACACAGCCAGTGTAGAACAGGGCCATGTCTATAAACCTGCGCAATACACTTCATGGTACAAAAATAACCCAACCATTAATTTTAAAGTATAATGATGTTTTAGAATAAGTGAAAATCATTACAAATCTAATGTTGGTGTAAGCATGTGACTGACTAATCAATAAAATAAGTGATAATGACCCAACAATGCCCCAGAGCTTTCTGCAGGTAATTGTATGACCAAAAGTTTTGATTGTTACTTTTGGCAAAACAGACAATATAGTGTATCACTGAAATTGCAAACATGACTGATTCTGAGAATGTGGTGCTACAAGTTAAGAACAATTAGAAATACAACATGAAGTTTTACAATATTATATCAATTTTAAGTGATATGTAGGTAAAGAAAAGGTGTGTGGGGTAAACACTTTAATTCCACATACAAGTATTGTTTTAAGATGTTGCACAATATCTTTATTGAACAATAATAACCTTATGAATGACAAGGGTAATGATGAATAAATAACACATCACCTAGAAATAGTTATGCTAAACATCAAAATTCCAAAATGAATAATTTAGAGTATTATTTCAAATCATTACTACGGGAATATCTCGTTGAAAGGCTCCCATGTGTCTTTCCACTTGATGCCACTGCAAAAAAAGAAAACAAAATATAAGGCATCACATTACGTAAAATACATTCTTATAAATCGGAGTGTGAATAGAAATGAGCCTTGTAATCCTCTCTATCCTCCGCAGTGACTTGCTTATGTAAGTACATAAACTTTCACATTTTAATTTCAGAATTAAATCACAAATGACAAAGTTCACATACCACCCAGAACACTGCTGCCAACGGACTTTGACCTCTTTTGTGCCCTATGATGAAATATAAATTATTCATTACACTCCACAGTCCAATTACAGTGTTACTGACCTGGTCTCGCTACAAATACACCACAACATCTTCTAAGACATTATGCTGAATCGACACACAATACCACAGTGGTTTCATTCAGTCTAGGACTTGGCTACAAATATTGTCATCTCAAAGACAGAACAATAAACAGCATCAGTTTCAAGATAATACTCATCATAAAATCACAAGATTTATACACCTCAAAGTAAAAAACATTATGACCACTCACAGATGAAGCAAACACCGATATTATGACAGTGACGCATGTCAAGGTTTGTGATACATTACAACTGAACAGTTGCTTCTCATAGTCAGCATGTTGGTTCTAGGGAGAAATCGGCAAGATTGAAGACCTGAGTGACCAAATCATCAGAAGCCTGGGCATCTGGAGCATCTCAGAAATGGCAAATCACAAACCTGCAAGAAGGTGTTGGGTGCTCAAAGCTCATTGATGAGACAATGAAGGCTATATTGTCTGGGCTACTGGGTCACAAATAATAATAAAAAAAAAAAAACATTTAATACTAGCTACACAATGTATTGCACCTTGCTGCAAATTTACCCCTGTGGGATAATAAAAGGCTATCTTATCTTATATGTGGCTGTTTAGCTGTAGCTAAAGTCCTGTCAGAGTGTCCAGGCTTGTCCCATGCGCCCACAATGCGTCATGAGAATCATACCTTGGAACAATGAAAGAAGGTTGTCTGAGGGTTGCTCAATTTGACACATTCCACCTCCCTAAACATTGTTATGGGTCAGGTACAGGTTCCCTGATGGCAGTGATATCTTTCAGGATGACTCCTAATAATGCATCCTGCCACACTGCACACCGTTTGGGAACGGTTTGAGGAACATGCAAAAGAGTTCCCTGACCTCCAGATCTTAAGCAGATTAAGCATCTGTGCTTAATCATTTGTGACATCACATTAAGCATTTGTGATGTACTGCAACAGCAGGTCCTATCCAGCAGCTCTACTTTGCAACTTACAGGATGCAAAGGATTTGCAGTTAATGTCTGGGTACCGTATACCACGGAGCACCTTCAGAGGCCTTGCCTCAGCATGTTGGAGCTACTGTGGTGGCATGCGGCATATGGTCAACAGCATATAAGGCATGTGGTCATAATATTTTACCTCATCAGGGTGTTTGGTGTACCAGACATTCAGAGAACACCTGTAGCTTTAAACATGTTTATACCAGGGTAGAACTGAGTCTTAAGTCAGAGCTGAATTACTTTTAATGTGTTCTTGGATTGGATACGTAGATGATTTGTGACGATGAGACATTCATTTTGGAATATAGCCTATATTTTTTCCCACTGTGCATGTGTTTATCCTAACACATCATAAAAATAGGACCCTTTATCTCAGTTTGCATTCAAAAGATGAATTTCCTTCAGGATCTGCAATTTCCTTCAGGATTAATAAAGTGTTATCTTATCTTATACACTGAAACAATGATCACTCACCTCTTTTGATACCCTCTGTGATAAAATTTTTTGGACTGGGTAGGTGTCAGCCATAGTGTGGACAGGGCATTCTAAAGTACAAACAGTACAAATTTCATTATGACCAGCTTTGTTAATGTATGTAGTCATATATTTAGATTAATTAAAGCAATGTCCTATAATGCAGTGGTTCTAGTACTCAGGGCCAACCTTTTGCTGTAAACCTACCAGATATCCAGTGTTTGTAATGTACAGGTGCATCTCAATAAATTAGAATTTCATCATAAAGTTGATTTATTTCAGTAATTCAATTCAAAAAGTGTAAGCCATATATTGTATAGATAGACAAACGTAGTGATCTATTTCAGGCGTTTATTTCTTTTAATGTTGATGTTCATGGCTTACAGTCAATGAAAACCCAAACGTTATTATCTCAGAAAATTAAGGTTTTCTAAGCCTTTAAAGCGGTCCCTTAGTCTGGTTCAATAGGCTACACTAGCATGGGAAAGACTGCTGACTTGACAGATGTCCAGAAGGCAGTCGTTGACACCCTCCACAAGGATGGGTAAGCCACAAAAGGTCATTGCTAAAGAAGCTGGCAGTTCACAGACAAAAAGGACTGGACTGCTGCTCAGTGGTCCAAGGTCTTGTTTTCAGCTAAAAGTAAATGTTGCATTTCATTTGGAAATCAAGGTCCCAGAGTCTGGAGGAAGAGTGTAGAGGCATACAATCCAAGCTGCTTGAGGTCTAGTGTGAAGTTTCCACAATCAGTGATGGTTTGGGCAGCCATCAAAGCAACCTGGTCTTCCATAACACTTCAGCAGTGCCACAGACTGATCGCCTCCATGACACGCCGCACTGATGCAGTAATTCATGCAAAAAGAGCCCTGACCAAGTGTTGAGTGCATATACTGTACATACTTTTCAGTAGTCATTTCTGTATTAAAAATCTTTTTAAAAATTGGTCTTATATAATATTCTAATTTTTTAAGGTAATGACTTTTGGGTTTTCATTGACTGTAAGCCAGAATTACCAACATTAAAAGAAAAACACTTGAAATAGATCACTATGTTTGTCATGTATCTATACAATATATAAGTTTCACTTTTTGAACTGAATTACTGAAATAAATGAACTTTTTGATGAAATTATAATTTTTGAGCTGCATGCACCAGTATTTGGTACTATGCAAATGTTTCAGGCACCTGAGAAAATATTTCTGAAATATTACATTCTTCTTAATATAATCAAATAAACTAGTCTAGGTAAAAATAATTACAATTTCAGTTATACATCAATTCAATTAAATAGATGAACCCAATAGAACCCCAGATTGTGAGAATATGATTTTACCACTTGGGTTGATCTTTATTCTTCTTTTCTTGCAGGGAAAAGTACGATTAAATGTCGAGCTGGACACTAGATGAAAGAAAACATATTAGTAGTTAGAGCTGTGACATCAAAATTTTCGCTGCAGCACAAGCTGGCTGAGTTGTGACATCAATGCATTCTGGCTGAGTGAAGACATCAACACAACTCTTATTTAGAAGTAAACAGGCAAACTATATAACTATGCATCTATATAACTACACATAAAATTAGTCTAAATAGTAGTGTTAAATATTTTTTTTACATGTATTGTTACCCTGCATTTTATTTCTGCTTCATATGAGTTCAAAACAAGTAGGCCATATAAACACATTTCATCTCAGTGTTCTATTCATGTCTCAAATAAACCACATGGTCACCCATGTGGTTCCAACCTGGAGAAACTACTGTCTCACTTGCACTGTCATTGTTGTTCAGTTGCTACATAGAAAACAATGCAAAACAACCAAGGTATTATAAAGTTTAAGGAGGGAAGACTACAAGTCTGAACCTGCTGGTTCCTTCAGTGAATGTTAAGGAATCTAATACTTATTTTCATTCGCAGTTCAATAAGAGTGATCTGAAACAATGACAAATATAACAACATTATTTCTTCATCAGAATTATTATTTGAATATACATATACATTACAGATACATACATAAAATTATGATTACACAAATACGAATCTAATAAAGGTTAGATTTGTTTCCAATGATACAATAGTTTTATTAACTGTACCGATGTGGGTGCTAATTGTTTGACGATTTGACAAACGTTTCATTCATCTACTTTACTAGTTTATGGGATATTTAAACACGGCTAGGTCTGCATTGCGGGTGTCAGTTGCTTAATAGGCAAATGATGGGCATGGGTGCCATTGTTCAACAACTAAACAGACTATCAAGTTTTCATGGTAAACAAGAGGCTAGCTGTTTTTGCTAACTCTCTGCTGAAAGTGAAAATGTAATCTTAGATTGTTTTGTCTGTCGTATTATTGCATAATGACTGATTACAGTTCAATGCAATAACCTTAAAAAGTATAGTGAAGCTAATAATTTACCATTTGGTGTTACTTCTTGTGTTCTTTTCTTGCAGGGGTACTTGTCTGTGGAATTCCCATTTCCAGATGTAACAGGGGAGAGAATTGGATTGAGTTCATCTAAAGAGCTGCTGCGGGGCTCAGGAGGAGCTGAAAAGCTGGGGCTAGCCTCAGGACCATCTGAAGAGAAGGGGCTGGTCTCAGGAGCATCTGAACAGATGGGGCTGGTCTCAGGATCATCTGAAGAGCTGGGGTTGACTTCCAGATTAAGAACCACTAAGTTGAGGAAAATATTTTATTAACTACAGTTCCACAGAATGCATGACCGATAATACAAACCTCTCGTGTTTCATTCATGGTGCCAAGTACATCGCCAATATATTTTACAAGTTTACAGTAATTGACCGTTGTGTAGATTGTGCTGCACAATTTATCAGCAAACCTCTTCTATTTCCATTAACAGAAAGGGAACAATACTGGACCAACAAAGATAAAAAATTAATTGTGTCGGCCTATTGCCCATATAGTAAGTGCGTAAGATAAAAAGTCCAGTTAATGTAGCCTTCACGAACATCTATGTTCTAACTCAGTTACTTTATAGAAACCTTAATAAATTATGTTATATGAGTGAGAAATAGAATTCTGGACCCGCAAACACATTCAGTGAATGTTAAGCATTATTTTTTGGTACTTGCTTTCACTCTCAGAAGGACTGATTTTAGTTAAGAGACATACATGAATGATGCATTTTGACCAGAATAATCACTGGATTATAAAGGTGGTTGCATCTATGCCAAGGGGCAATAAACTTTTCTAGCAGCTTGGGATCACCTTACAAATGAACATTTTTATTGTTTATTGCTTAAATTTGTGACTAATCTGTATGTATCTATAAACAATGTATAAATGACTGTGTAAATACACAAATATAAAACACATTTATGAGCGTAGTGATACACCATTAACAGTTCAATGTAATAAACTGAAAGAGTAATAATAGTGAATATTACCATCTGACAGGAACTTTTGTGTTCTTTGCTTGCAAGGGTCTCACCTGTGGAATTTTCCTTTTCAGATGTAACAGGAGTAAGAATTAAGGTGTATGTAGGTTCAGTATGAAGGGGAGCAACTGAAGAGCTGGGGTTCTCTGTAGGACCATCTGAACAGCTGAAGTTGGTCTCAGGAGCATGTGAAAAGCTGGTGTTGGTCTCAGGAGTATGGGCAGAGCTGGTGTTGGTCTCAGGAGCATTTGAAGAGTTGGGGTTGGCTTCTGGATTAAGAGCCACTACGTGAAGAAAAACATTACTATAATGTTATTATAATACCACACTATTATAATGTAATGTTATAGTAATTACAGTCCTTTGAAGGACATATTAACATTCATTCCTCCTGATTTGATAAGCAGATATGAGAGACACAGAAAATGAATGAGTGAAATACTCAATGCACTTAATTTCAACATGCCTTTTAGAAGACCTTCATACAGCAAACGAATTGTAGAAATTGATGTCCTCTCCATTTCTGAAGAAAACTGCTGAGGATAAAAAACATCTGCCCTAAAATTTGTGGCCTGCCTCGTCTTCCTCCTCCCAAGAAGAAGAAGGGGGTAATAACCCAACATGTGAAACTTGTGGAGCTGTAAGTTAACAATAAGTACATATTAGTAGTATTACAAAACCCATGTATGTAAACAGTCCATGTGATTAGTTATTATTAGTTAACTTACTAGAAGATTGGTGGAATTTATCAGCTTTGAGGTGTTTCTTCCATTCAACATTTTTTGGGCCCATTCCTTTGATGCTTTGTCTTTGGCCTGCTGCAATTTCACTTTCTGGGGCTGAGAAGCCCCACACAGCTTGCAGTGTTTACAGCCAACATTTATTTGTGCCTTGCATGACTGGCAGGTCTTTTGGGTTGAACCTGGCATGGTATCCAGTCAGCCAGACAGACAGATGAACAGCCAGAAAGAAAGCCAAAAAGGTAGAACGACAGAGAGGTAGGTAGGTAAGTAGATAGAGAGATAGACAGATAGATATATAGATAGACAAACAGATAGGTAGATAGACAAATTGATTATCTATAATCAGATTATAAACGGATGTATGGATAGACAGACAGACGAGTGGCTCTTAAAAGTGTCGTTGGGTCGCTATAAAGGATAGAGAGATAGATGGATGTGAGGAGGGATCTGAAAGGTCTGTGAAAAGAAAAAAATAGATGTCAAAACATTTAATGTTACCATATAATTTTTCGGAGCATATTGCAGATACTGTCAGTAATAAAAGTAATTAGGCCTCTCCAACTAGATTTGGTAGAGCACAGTGTGTGAAATGTTTAAAAAAATATCATTGTGCGTTTATACTCTGAAAATATTTTAACTCATTTATTAAATACTACCACGTATCATGAAAACTTCTTACTCATGTTTTCACAATTCACATATCAACCAGCTCTAGCTGTAATGTCATTTCTATATCATTCATTAATGGACATACAGTTTGAGTAATGTTAGTGTAGACCTGTGGATTATTTAGGTATACATATTAGGCACATGCTCTAGTTAGGCCAGCTCTAATGCTAGCTAGCAAAGAACATTTTCACCTGTTAAACACCGACACGCATTCTTAGCATGTCAAAAGTAAACTACTACATGGTGCACAGGGCAACATAACTTTATAGAAATTGCGATACTTACAAAAGGAAGAGTGATTAAAATCTCAAGTTTATTAAAGGCATGCTAGCTAATCTAAGCTAGTTTACTAGTTTAGCTAGCAGCATGACCAGACTGTGCACATTTGTCTTATACTCTTGGGATGTTAAACCGAGCTCCTACTTAATATTGCATTTTATTTAAGTTTATATTAATGAAAAAAAACTGTTAATGTATTCAGAATTGCATGTGTCTGTTATTAAAACGAAGTCAAGTTAAGCACCGGACTGCTTACACACTCACCGTGTGGAGGGAAAAGCGAGCTGTGGTTCCGTGTCCAGAGGATCGGGCGGAAGTGCACACAGTCCGAAAGATGGGGGGCGCTCACTTTCACTTCAATGCATTAGCTTTCATAAATGAGGCTGTATGAAATGTAGTGCCCTAACTTAGACCCTCCCTTAAACGATCTTTGCTTCAAAACCTTGATATCGATGGTCGCAATCGCGCTCAAATTGGATAGCAACCTTACCAATGCAACCAGAACTTCACAGTAAGAGTCTTTGTCTGAGCACATTCTTGTTAACTAAATACATACATATATTGGGATGTTTCCATACGTGGTCTATTATGAATGAATTCCTGTTACAAGTGAGGTTAACTAAAACGAACAAGAATGACTAAAAGTAAATTCCTTTGTTAAATTGGCAACCTCGCACATCACTTCTGAAGATGTAAAATCCATCATTATTTGAGCTTGGATACTAATCAGTTCATTTAGGCATATCAGAACCTGAGAAGAACCAGAAACAGAGAATAAAAGAAGGAATACGTTTAGGTGAAAATTACGTTTGTCTCCACACATCACAAAAAAGTAGCCAAAAACAAACCGAACAAACCCTAAACTATGAAACTATTAAACTCTCATAGTTTATTAATTAATAACAGAATTATGAATAATATATTAATTACTAATATTAATACTATTATTATTATTAATTAATAATAACGTGTGTGCTCATTGGTGTGTATCTCCGTCCCTTACTCTGTGGCAGGCCTGAACATACTGTGCTCCAGTGTATAGCACGCTTATATTTACCTCAGACATCATTGCTCAGGAAGGGTTTTAATAAAGCGATTATGTTGGTCTTTTTAGTGAAGAATTCTGACCGAATCCCACTGTATTCTAGGCATTCGCTCAGTAAGTGCATCTCTCTCTATGTCTCTCTCTCTCAACTCGTAAAACGTCAAATGTCTCATCTTTTTTTAGCGTTTGCGTTAATATACTGTACAGAGTAGATACTACGATCAGTTTGGACACCTAAATATAGCCTAGGGATCGATTTGTCGGGAATCGGCGAGTATTTACATGTATTTGACAGCGGCGTATCATTTGTACGCAGCTCTCTGCGTACGCATGAGTACGCATCCCAGTGTTTAGTTTTGCGTACGATTTCATACGCATAGGGAGTGAGACCGGGTTGCATTAACTCACTCTCACTCTGCTAATCTACACTAATCCACAGCAACACACAACTCAACACCACATATACAGTCTCACACTAAGTACCTTTCATACATATGGCCTTTTAAAACAGTATGACAAAACAGTCCTCCTTGCTTAGTGTGCATTCTAGAATGTTCAGTAACTGTAGAATGTATACCAGTACAAAGCAATACGCCATGTGTGGCCTTGCTTTACAGTGATTTTATCATGGGTAGGGCAAGCTACAATATGACAAGTAGGCCTGTGCACTGACATACTATGGTTCAAGGACACACACATAAAACAACAATATAAACATGAAATAAACTTCATTTAATTTTAATTACTGTCAAGAGACTGCGTAATCACGCCTCAGACAAAAACAAACCTAGCGTTTTTTTTCCCAAAAGCAGCATCACTGGAAAAAAAAACTTCGTGTACAAAATTCTTAAAAGCTTTCAGTGCAGACATAATATTTGGATGGTGTTCGCTTAATTTCGAGCAAGATTTACAGAGCTGTGGTGATGCATGACAGGTCGGAATTACTCAGCCAAACCAAAGGTAACTGGTACTGTACCAGAGGGACGCCCAAGAGCAATGAATCTTGTACAACCCAAGTGCCCCACCAGCTCTATTTCCAGGGCTAGACTGAGCCTCATCTCACTTGAATGGATTTTGAAGAATAGAGGAGGCAGTATAAATATCATTGTCATCAAGTATCATTAAAAAAACTCAATCTCAAACAAAACTGTGTTTTTACATAAGTTATACGTAGTAGTGTCAAGGGCTGTCACTGATACATGGTCCCACTTATCAATATCAGTTAACTCCATGTGATCAAAAAAACAGCAAATTCAACTGCTGTGAGCAGGTCAGATGTGTGTAAATGGACTTGGAAAACATTGCTCAGCTAATCAAATTTCAGGACTGAAACTACATGTTTTATAATGGTCAGTAAGTAGGACATGTTTAGTGGGATTAAGTTTTGATATTAAGATTGTTTAAAATTCACACTGTGCTTAACAAAATAACAAATATTTTGGACATGAAAATTTTGATACATTCACATCCAATTTATCCAAGTCAGATTTAACTCCCGGGCAGCACGGTGGCGTGGTGGGTAGCGCTGTCGCCTCACAGCGAGGAGGGCCTGGGTTCGATTCCCCGGCCAGGCAACCAGGGTCCTCTCTGTGTGGAGTTTGCATGTTCTCCCCGTGTCTGCGTGGGTTTCCTCCCACAGTCCAAAGACATGCAGTCAGGCCAATTGGACATGCTAAATTGCCCCTGGGTGTGAGTGACTGTCTGTGTCTGTCTGTCTGCCCTGCAATGGACTGGCGACCTGTCCAGGGTGTATCCTGCCTTCCGCCCGAAGACTGCTGGGGTAGGCTCCAGCACCCCCCCGCGACCCTGACGGAGAAGCGGCTTAGAAAATGGATGGATGGATTTAACTCCCTTTAACCCTAGGCTTACTATTCTGCTTATTCTGCTTCATAATCATATGAATTATTATTCAGTAACTACAATAAAAAAAACAGGTCAAAATGTTAATATGTCATAGTAACTCCCTTTAACCCTAGGCTTACTATTCTGCTTATTCTGCTTCATAATCATATGAATTATTATTCAGTAACTACAATAAAAAAACAGGTCAAAATGTTAATATGTCATATGTAGTTCTGAGAGGGAAAAAGACATTTGCGCTAAAGATTTAAGTGGTGAAATAATTCAATTTTTCACATTTTACTCTTTCAGTCATTTTGTGACAAGGACGAAGTTGAATAATGAAAGCCCTTGCTGATGGAAACAAAATTCCACTGAGAATTGTAACTCATTGCTAATTTATGCAGCACTTTCTATAAGCTTAGGTAATGACCAGATGGCGGGGACTAGATGGATTGTTCAGAGAGGAAACAGAAGGATGAATAACTCTAGGTGGGTTTCATTAGGTGGCTAGCTCCTCCATCAGGGCAGTACAGTGATCAGTGCAAACCTCATTTACCTTATATTTATCACCACACACACATATATGCCACCAGCACCAGAATGACCCTCCATCTGTCTATATGATTCCCAGTCCTCTTGCCAACTTTCCTCCTTGAAGAGTCTCCATCTACCCATGTATATCAATTTGCCTTGCCAGAGTGCGGCTAACTTTACGCTTCAGATCTCACTAATCAATTTAATTAAGTAAAAGCCCACAAATAAACGCAGTAGGGCTGAGACTCTATCCGGGGTGCAATGATTATTCGACTTCGCTAAAATTGACGACCAAATTAGCTACCAACTACTTTAGTAGTCGATTGGTTGGTGTTGTCATTGCATGTCTTTCTCGCGCTCACTAGAAACGTTTTGACATTTATGCTTAATGCTTACTGGGGACTTAACAACAGCACAATGGCAGCGTCAAGAACAAAATCCTAAAAGTTCGCGAGCTAAACTTAGGGGAAAAAGTTGTCAGTTGTGCAAAATGTAAAGCTGAACATAACATGTAGGACTATCTGAGGAGGAAACTTGTCGGCTCACTGGAAGAAGAGTCATGGCGGTAAAATACTCCCCGTCCCAAATAGCATTCTAGCTTACTAGAAAGTGTGTAAAAATAGAGCATATACCATTAGAAATACACTCATTAGTGTAGTGTGTCAAGTACAGAAGTGTGTGGTTTGGGACGCGGCAATGGTTGCGCTAGCAAACTAGTTAGTTAGCTAACGTTAAAAGCCGCCGTAATTCATGTTGTGAGCTGAACTGTAAAATTTGTATTTCGAATTGCAGGTTCTCTGCAATCATTAACGGAGTTGGAACAGAGAAGCAAGTAACTATTCAAAGCGACCCTGTCCACTTTCCAGATAACGCTTACAGTTTTAAACACAAATTCGGTAAACATAGCGTTAGGAGGGCGTTTCCAAACAGGTTTCCGTTCTCCGTGAACGTTTAGCAGCACTCGCTAACAGTTTAAAGAGGTAGCTCTCCGTGAACACAAAGGGTTGGACAAAGGGTTGCCGTTGAAATGAAGCGTTTACACAATTCCTTCAAATTAAACTGTTCATAAAGAGGTTTACCACAAAACATTCGCCACTTTCCATCTGCTCCATCAGAGCGCATCTCTTCTGACAGACAGGTGCACATAGAGATGTTCTGACTTTCAATAAAGACCTGTGATTTTAAATTCAGTTGCAGCAAAATGTAGACAGACGCAAAGCACAGAAAACAAATTGCACTGTTTTAATGTTACATTTACATTTAGATATTTTTTATTGATTAAAGAAAAATTATTTAGTTTTGCTATATTTTATTGCTCTTACTTTGCACATCCTTGGTTATAAACTTTGACAGGAAAAATATAGCTACTGGAGTATTTTTATCTTTTGTATTAGCAGTAAAGTTCATCTATACAGTCTGCAATGTCAGTTAGCAAATTCATAAAACAAATTTGTGCTAATTTTAAAAGCTAAAAGCTCCATAAAAGTTATTTGGTAATGTAGTGATTCATAATCTGAATAATCGATTAATCGCTGTCCCAAGATTTTTTTTTTAAACCGCCTACATTTCCAGCCCTAAAATAGACAATATCCTTCTTCAAATTTTACTAAACCTCTAATTCTGGATAATAATAATAATAATAATAATAATAATAATAATAATAATAATAATAAGGCTGCAACGATTAGCTGACAAAGTTTACTTAAAAGCAAATGTACTCTTATACTCTGTAATGTTCACATAGTTACTCAGACATTCATACACTACAAGAAGTGCTGTAAGCAGTACTATATTGAAATTTGTCACGCTGCTACAGGCAAAATGATGGCCACATCAAATATTTTGCAGAGTACAAATCTTTTCAGTAAAAATTACTGCATATATGTTTTTTGTATTTTGTTGCGCTATGCATGATGGTTATGACTAAAGGCGTTTTCAATTAGCTGATTAACTAAGCAACAGTTAATCGATTAGCAATAATCATTTGTTGCACTCTTAAAAGATAACAACATTAACAGTAACAGACAGTTTGATGACCTTACAGTGACATAAGATATTTTGCAGGTGAACTCTTCAGAGAGTAGCCAGAGAAAGACCATGGCAGTGGTGACAGAAGCAAACTGTGTTTTCTGGTTTCAAGCTGAGCTCAAAATAGCACCTTGATGCCCTGGAGTTTGGGCGTGGAGCTGTGAATTGTGGGACATTTATCTCTCTGCAACATTAATCAATCAGGGTAAATGAGCAGAGGGATACATCAGATGTCTATAGAGCCTGAGCCATTCATCAAAGCAGCGATGAGTTCTCTCCTGAGAAATTAACACATGCAACACACAATGAGTCTGAGAGACAGAGGGAAAGATGGAGGAGAGAAAAAAGGAGAGAGTAGGAGGATATAAGAAGGAGAAGCAGAAGAGAGAGATGGGGTAAGAAATAGAGAAAGAGCAAGAGAAAGAAGGATGGATTTGATTTGACTGTGTGTGTGTGTGTGTGTGTGTGTGTGTGTGTGTGTGTGTGTGTGTGTGTTTAGTTAAATTCCCTTGTGCACCACTCTGCCTCGGGCATAACATGCAGAATGTAATGACTAATGTAAGCTGACTGCTACTGTTGACTAAAGTCATCAAATCTGCTTAAACGGGAGCAGCACTTTGACTCTGGCCTCTTGTAGGACTTCTTGAGATGCATGTTAATAATCCACCCAGTAGAACTGATGAAAAGGATTGTGCTAGCCATATTTATCAAATATCCCATTCAAAATGATGAGGGAAGTGTAGAACTTACATTTCATGTTTTGTTCAGAGTTTCCTATCTGTTTAGCCCAAAGAAAGATTCATAGAAATATTACTACCAGAGGAGAAGCTGCACACTGCCAAAACGTCTACAAAGCACAGCTATAGCACATAGGAAGCAGCGGAGAAAAGCTTCCTAAAAACAATAACAATAATCACGTTGAGTGATGGGGGAGAAGGGGGGCCATCCTACCCACCAAGAGAAAGTGAGGCTAATTGTGCTCTCTTGGACTCCCGGCTACAGATGGCTGTAGTATCACCAACGATAGAACTCACAATCTCCTGATGAGGGGGCCAATGCTTAGATGGTTGCACCACTCAGCAGCTAACTAGCTTTTTTAAATCAAGTGAAATATAATGTGACTAGGTTAGTAATGCTAGCTATTTCACCTTTTATGGATTTTTATGGATGGTTTAGGCCCATAGTAATAGTCTCGTATATTGTCTCTTTGTTCATTTTTTAAATAATGTCTAATTCAAATATCAAATTTGACTACAATGCCCACTGTAGATGAATTGACGAACATATGGATGGATGACTCAGATGACAAAACACACAGAACATATTACTTACGTCCATTTCCACAAACATCTTTCCTCCTGAGATGATGATTCTCTTTGATGTCATCTTCCAAAGCCAAACAACACGCATGCAAAGCCAAAGAACCCTCGGCAGTCTCTCTCACCTATTTATATCAGCCCCCTTCATGAATATTTGATCTGTGCTTTCTCATATCCGTAATACTGTCGCTATCGCATGCCTGAGAGAAGAAGCAGTAGAAAGGCTGTACTCACCTCGTCATAAGTGTAGCGGTAGTCAGCCTTCTTTGATTTCAAATCCCACAACACCACGATGCCAGACTCAAATCCTATTATGAGCTGGGAAAGGTAAGGACAGCGACAGGCAGAGAGAAAGAGAGGGGAAAAAGAGGTTGTCACTGAGTTGGATTCTGACCTGCACAAGGATTACAGATTACAGATCAGAAATATGGCTGGGCTGAAAGAGATTTTATGGGTCAGAGCTTTTCCTTGAACATGAACTGTGGGTGACTTTGTGACCGTCTGCAAAAAATGAAGTGATACGTAATTATTATTATTAAACAAAAAGCTAATCCCATATTTGCACTCAAACTCTTATAGATATGTACTCTTATATATTCGTATTATATTCTTAATATATTCTTATTATATTTATCCACCTTAGTCATGTGCCCCATGTTGCTTTGAGTGGCTTATAGACAGAACTTCCTGTGAAGTGTAAACAGATTTTACATATTAAATATATGAAATGCTAATAACATCTTGACATGACAGAAATGTGGGAATAAACAAAAATGTAAATATTTATTCATACTTTTTTCAATTTTTGTATTTTGTTCACTCAGTCAGGTCCGTGCAATACCATTGAACCATTGCAAGCCATGTGCCTGCCACCTTGGTAACAGCATTCCTTTGCAATTGCATAGCAATGTTTTGTGTAATCTTTTAATAGACATAAGTCTTTGTTTTGTTTTGTTTTTTTTTAAACCAGTGCTAAGACAGCGCTCCTTATATGGTACAAGCACCAAGCTAGCGGGGTTAGCTCAGCATTACGTTGGATTTTGATGTGAGCCATAACTTTAATAAAGATATTTTAAGCTGGTAACAGATATGCAAGTAACATTATTTTTATTTTGAGCCTTGGACTTGATGTCTGTCTTCTATTATTGAAGTGTTAGCCTGTTAGCTCTCCACTAACCTGCTCAGCCAACTCTAACAAGGGCAGAATATATCCAGATACAGAGAATATAAAGTGTAATCCAGTTTTAGAGTGAGCCTTTTAGCAGCAACCAGTGATGTTCAACTGGTAATTCATCATCTAGTTGGATTTGGGCATTTGGGCATGGATTTCAAAAACTTTTCAAACAATAATTATAAAACTACACTTAAACATAATTTGAAGCACTGTTCCTTCTTGAGAGGTTTATTCTTGTAACAATACCATTCTTGTCATATTTTCAGCTTCACTTGGCTGCAGTGACTGCTACAAACTTTATGTTCTCTCAGAAATGCTGCAGAGACATTTAATTGGACATAAAATGATAAATCTTGACTTTGAATTTGCAAAACCGAATGAATGACACTTCTTTTCCCCAACTGGATATTTTAGCTATGTTCTCGCAATACTGTGGTCATGTGAAAAGTAAGGTGGATCTATTTAACTTAAAGGGCCTACTTCCCCTGAGATCCACTTATGACATTTTTTGTGGGTTTATGTACCATTCATTTTTACAATCTCTCTTTAGCCCTAACAATTAAACCAAGGGTATTTTAGTTGCTGGTATATGTAAATTAGTTCTGATTTACTGTCCAGATTTGTGCCTCATTTAAAAAAGTATAACATGAGCGTGAGCAGGCAAAGCTAAACAGAAAGATTTGGTTTTGCTTGGCATGGGCTTTTTAATATATAATTTACTTTACAATCAATTCGATTATCTGATTGTGATTTTTAGACATCCAGAGACAGAGATGACAAGTTAACAAAGTGCCCATGTGGGTAGGGAGTGGCTGAGCTTCTTTAGCGCCTGCTGAGGGTTAAGCGAGTCTTCGCTGGATTGATGTACCGCTCAGATGAAGTGGGGAGATGTGCGAAAGCCACTTTATCAAAAGCTAGGTGCCTAGCAAGAGTGCAATGATGTTACAGGCACAGGCTGATTGTCCATTTTCTAGACCACAGAACAGATTCACCCAAAAATATAATTACTCTAATATAGTCAGTTTTTACATAATTTGTAAATAATGTGTAAATTAAAGTGTAATGAGCACTGCAAGGATGCTGTGGAGTTTTGCATGGCTTTGATGAGATACGGATTTTTAAGGGTTTTGAATGGTGTTGTAGGGATGTTGTAGACTTGTTTTTTGAGAAAGCTTCAGGGAAACATATCAACTACACTGTGTCTTTCCTTTTTGAACATTTGTTATACTTTAATGTCTATGCAAAAAATGGCAATATCTACAGGTTTGTCTCCTTTAACAAAGTGTTCTCTCAATGCTCTTGCTGAATTTTCACAAAATGCCATTTTGAGCAAGCACAGATATGAGTAGGAATTTGCTTCATGCTTCAGTCGCTTTTTATTGAAACAAATCGATAATAAGCCCTCAGAGATGTGAATTCCATTAAGATTGTTGTAGTGCATTCAATAGCAAAGCCAGCACTGTCATTATTTTATGTAGTCACATTTTACCATGCTCACGGAGGCCAATCACATGTTACCACTACTCTGGGGGGAGACTTTAAGGAGTTAAAGTTGACAAAGCCATTGTCTCTGAATGTATCCACAATAAGACACTAAGTACTTTAACAAGAGTACCACCTACATACCTTGCCTTCATCCATTGGGTTATCACTTATGTGGACAACAGGACCAGGGTGGGCCTTGGAGGACCTAAAAGAGATGAGAAAAGAGAAAGAGGGTGGGATGAGCAAGAAGCCTCTGTTTAGCAAGAAGCTAAACTCTAGGGTCTCTAGAGTAGCTGAGGTAAGCACTTGTGCAATTGGTGTGCAACATGCCAATAAGGTGTTGGAATAGAGTAGCATGGTCTTCCTTGCAGAAGACATATAGCCAAAAAACCTACATCTACACTTTTCCTAACACATTTAGACATTGACCAGAAGAGCTTATTTATTTAGAAGGTATTTAATGTTCATTTTGCATTTGATACCTAAACATTGAGCTGGACCTTCGTTTTAAGCCTGCATCTGAGGTTAATCCGTAAAGACAAATCCACAAAATCTGACTCAAGACCTCTGAATTTCAAAAAAAATTATTTAGACTTTACAGGGCAACTCGCTGCAGAACACATGACTCAGTATGCCACTTCTTTAAACACAAAAAAAACCTTACATGGTGTAGCTTTAAAAAGATATTAACACAGTTAAAAAAGGTTTACTCTCTGTTTTATTCTATGTCTTGCTTTTTTCCAGTTAACATATGAAAAAGGATAATAATTCTAATGTGACTAACTCATTAAGACTGCTATATGTAAACAACCTCTGCTGTGATGGGCTGACTTATACCATGTTTCTTCCAAGACGTCAGAGCTAAAATGTAGAACAAACTCTTGTTGTAATAAACTCTTCAGAAATGTCTGAAGAATATTCCTTTAAATTTATGTAAAGGCTGTAACGAAACATTTTTCTCCCCCACAGCCAGGAACTCTCCCACTCCAATAACTCTGCTACAGAGTATCTGCAGTAACAACGCTCTGCATCACTTCAAATTGAATAGGTAACCTAAACTGCATCCAGATCAAAGTGGCCTGTTTTTGAAGGTCCAGGAAGAAAGGTGTTTACATAGCACAAAACCTAATCACAAAAAACAAGGAAAATTCAGTTTTCCTCTAAATTATTGTGATGACAAACTCTTTCATAACAACTACAGTTTTCTGGATTTATGCCATTTTCTACCCCTTTCAGCCAAGGCTGACTAAATCTAATGTCTCCACATCCAGCTTGAACTTCCTAATGAAGTCCTCAAATCCTGTCTTTGTTAACTCTCCCTTTTTGTCACCAGCACTAAAAAAACGTGTTGGTCAGAATTGGTCTGCTTTACGAATTGCTCAAATTTCCAGTGGTTGCTTTGAAATCCAGCACTGCCTTTAATGACCATTACAATCTCAACTATATTAAAACTCTTTTCTAAGTTAAATGCTGAAGGCTGCAGTGGGTGTACAAATGATCTTTTGGAAATTCATTTTATTTACTCATTTTACTCTTCACATTATTGAAATAGCTTTTGACAAAATCTCAGATGATCTCCTGCCACTGTCTTGTGTCTACAGGCTATTCTTATACTTTTGAACCTTAGTGCAGCTTTTGTTTGTCTTGAGTTTGTTCGCCATGGTGTACCACAGGTGTCAGTATTTAACCCCATTCTTTTATCTATGTTCTTGCATTTGCATTCTATGTAACAATGCTGATATAAAAATAAAGGTTTTATCATTCCTATGTATAGGTTGAATGTAAAATTAGGTTCTAAGGAGTTTCCATGTGCACAAATTTAAATTATATTTCAAGGAATCAGGTAGAGGTGTGATAGATTCAGGATTCAGAAAAAAACACACTTATCACAGTGTGCTACAGAGAGTCTAATTACAGCTCACCCCATGCCAAACACAGCATCATTACAAAGACACACAGCAGCTTTGTTTGGACAGCAATGACAATATGTTCTGCTGTGTGATATTCAACCTGCAATCAATCATGCTCTCTCTCGTTATTTCACTCTCTTTCTATTATATAACATGATGCCTCCCTGCCAATCAATAGGTCAAGTCCTAGCAGGTGGTGTGTTCAACGTCCATAAAGCTGATAGACACAGGTCCTGTCACTATGTTCCTCGTGGGCTTCTGCCCAGCACGCCAGCTCGCTTGTCTTAGGCACGGCCTTGGACGTCTATGGAAGTGACAGATGCACGCCCTCACTACACAGCATGCAGGCAAGCTACATAGGGCCATTTCAGCTGGGCGCATCCAAGACAGGAGCTTAGTCAGAGGTATTAATCAATGGTGTAAGGTACACTTGAAGGGCACAAGTACAAGAAAGCAGCGAAAAGCTTGAATATGAGAACTTTCTTCCATCACACCCTCACACATAACTGCTCGTTTTATCTATTTGAGCTGACTGAGTCAAAGTTGGACAAAGATGGGGTCCTTCAGTTAGGAACAGTTTTTCAAACTCCGTACTTGTGCACTCTTGAGTGCACTCTGTGCTATTGACTGAGACTTCGCTGAGTGCACTCTAAACAGACAAGTTCAGCTATTGATAAGCAGCCAGTGAACTTCACATTTAGGCTGTTTCTCAATAATGAAGAGATGATGAGCGGTAAGAGAAGCTCATATAGTGCACAAAGTGTAATATTCAACTTGTTGTTTTGTTCAACCAAGTGTTTTGTTGACCCTGCTTTTAGGTTTAGGACGTTAACCCATACCGGTCATACAACCCCAATTCCAATGAAGTTGGGACGTTGTGTAAAACATAAATAAAAACAGAATACTGTCACAATTGGCCCCTCCCAGTCCAATCCATGTGCTTTTTGTTTACCTTTTCATCTTCCATGTGCGTTTGTTTTGGTCTAGTCCATGTGCTTTTTGTTTTGATCGCAGTCTGGCCCCTTGTTTGATTATTCCCACCTGTGTTTCCACCTGACCACATGGACCAGACTGGCAGGGGCCAATCGTGACAAAGTTGAGGCATGCTCAAAAAACACCTGTTTGGAACATTCCACAGGTGAACAGGTTAATTGGAAACATGTGTCATGATTGGGTATAAAGGGAGCATCCCTGAAAGGCTCAGTCATTCATAAGCAAGGATGGGCCAGGTTCACCACTTTGTGAACAACTGCGTGAGCAAATAGACCAACAGTTTAAGAACAACGTTTTTCAATGTGCATTGGCAAGGAATTTAGGGATTTCATCATTTACAGTCCATAATATCAAAAGATTCAGAGAATCTGGAGAAATCTCTGCAAGCAAGGCAGAAAACCAACATTGAATGCCCGTGACCTTCGATCCCTCATGCGGCACTGACACCAAAAACTGACACCATTCTGTAATGGATATTACAACATGGGCTCAGGAACACTTTAGAAAACCATTGTCAGTGAACACAGTTCGTCGCTCTATCTACAAGTGCAAGTTAAAACTCTGCCATGCAAAGTGAAAGCCATATATCAACACCACCCAGAAAAGCCGCCAGCTTCTCTGGGCCCAAGCTCATCTGACTGACGCAATGTGGAAAAGCGTCCTGTGGTATGACGAGTCCACATTTCAAATTGTTTTTAGAAATCATGGACATCGTGTCCTCCGGGCCAAAGAGGAAAAGTACTGCCCAGATTGTTACCAGCGCAAAGTTCAAAAGCCAGCATCTCTGATGATATGGGGGTGTGTTACTGCCCATGGCATGGGTAACTTGCACATCTGTGAAGGCACCATTAATGCTGAAAGGTACATACAGGTTTTGGAGCAACATATGTTGCCATCCAAGCAACGTCTTTTTCAGGGACGTCCCTGCTTATTTCAGCAAGATAATGCCAAGTCACATTCTGTACGTGTTACAACAGTGTGGCTTTGTAGTAAAAGAGTGCGAGTACTAGACTGGCCTGCCTGCAGTCCAGACCTGTCTAC